>NC_061508.1:15214602-15255373 GCF_022539505.1 Lolium rigidum | reverse complement strand
ATCCCCAACTGCAATATAATAGTAAAGATCATAAAGTATATTGTAGAAGCAGAAAATTGAGGAAAGAGGAAGAAGAAATGAAGTGGACAGATGGTGGGGACACCCTTGGAACTAGGGTGAACTTTCTGACTATTTTTTTTGCGAAAAGAACCACTGATCTATTAATCATCATCAACGACTGTACATGGAACAATAATAGTATTAAAAATTATATAAAGATCTTTACACCATCTTGCGGAGACTATGAAAACTGGTTATCCATATATTACTCACATATGGACCAATAGAGTAGACAAATGGCGCAGAGTTTGCCCTGATCATATTTAGGAGGAGCAAGTGATGATATATCCAGCCGGCCGGGACCCGGGAGCGGGAGTGGATAGATGGTATATGTACGTACGTTGCAGTTGCAGACAACACGAAAATGAGATGATGCATATGTGGACCATAACATCACAAGACGGGAGGTACAGTTATAGGATCATCTTCTATCATCTCACCCGGCCAATGGGGCTCAGGCATTCAGATTTTGGTTGCATCCCTGTCCAACCAAACCGCTGCATATATGTCCATCCCTGTCCATAAAACCCACACTTCACCAGCACGCCCTACCTAGCTAGCTGCGCCACTCACTCGCTACTAACAACAGATCGGAGCAATGGCCGCCCTTTCCTCTGCAGCAGTGACCGTCCCTTCCTTCTCCCGGGCCGCCGTTGCTCCCCGGAGCTCCAGCAGCAGGATGGTGGTGCGCGCCTCGTTCAGCAAGGCCTGCGGCGCCGCCGCCGTGGCCGTGGCCGCCAGCGCGATGCTGTCCGGCGGCGCCATGGCGCAGGACGTGCTCCTCGGCGCCAACGGCGGCGTGCTGGTGTTCGAGCCCAACGACTTCAGCGTCAAGGCCGGCGAGACCATCACCTTCAAGAACAACGCCGGGTACCCGCACAACATTGTGTTCGACGAGGACGCCGTGCCGTCCGGCGTCGACGTCGCCAAGATCTCCCAGGAGGAATATCTCAACGCCCCCGGCGAGACCTTCTCCGTCACCCTCACCGTGCCCGGGACGTACGGCTTCTACTGCGAGCCACACGCCGGAGCCGGCATGGTCGGCAAGGTCACCGTCAACTAAGCTTAGCTGTCTTGCTCTTGCCACCAATCAATTGTACTACGATCTGTTTTATGTATTATAAGATCGATCGATGAGGCTCTTGTTTATAAGTGCTCGCGCTCCTTCATACCATCATATAATAATCTGTGTATGTCTATATGTTTTATTTTATTTTTGCAACAACCTTTTGCTCTGCTTACTTACAGCACAGTTAAGCTAATTTCACTGTACGTAGTAATTTGTATTCTTAACCACCATCTCAACTCACACTATTGCGCTTCCTTCAAGCCAATAAAAGCAAAGATATATTAACACTTGTAGCAACATCTCAGCTTTTACAATTCCACTTCCATCATAACAGCATTTCGGTGTAAGCAAAATAAACAGAAAATGATACATTTATTCCACTCAGATATATGCTTTCAAACTGTGTGTATGCTTCTGCCTATTTGGGTGCTCAAGCTAGAGCTGTTTGTGTGTAACAGTTGATAGTCTTGTCCTTCTCTGTAACATCTGGTTCGAAATCATCTTTTCACATGCTTGGCTGGCTAGATCTTTACATGTAACAAAACCAAGTAAGAGTAAACTTCCATGTACACTGTAACCCAGCCTCGTCTAGCGGAAGTAGCCGTAGAGCTCCAGGAAGCAGATGCAGAGATTCCAGTTGTTCGACACACCGGCCGTTGGGCCTGTCAGAGCAAGCCTGAAGAACCGGAAGGGCAACAGCGCCGATGGGCCAGTGATTGGCCATGACGCAAACTGGCCTGGATGGCAAATGGTCCGCTCGTCTTCATGGACACCAAGGCTTGTCCAGTTCTCACCGTCCATCGATCCCTGATCCACTCTAATGTCAACCCTTCATCTCTCGAAAGAAAATTCTCGCAAAATATATCTCGCAAAGGGGGAAAAAGGAAAAAAAAGTAAAGGTACCTGAAGAACCCAAGACCTCATAAACGTTCTGGAGCCATCCTGCCTCACTGTGTAGTAGTTGCACATAAGCTGCACAAGCCCACGTGATAACTTATCATTTTTGGCTCACATTACACAAAATAACTTTTATTCTTTCTTCAGATAAACAACCTGATGGTCCTGTCCAATGTCTACCATCCACCAAGAGCACTTCTTGCCATCGTCGTCACGAGGCCCAGCAAAGCAAGTCGCCTGATGTCATGTACCAACATGTGAACTTCATCCCAAGCAAGGGGACTAATAAATATATGTTTGCCAAGCATTTCTAGCAACATCAATACCTGGTAATTTTTTGAAACAAGAACCTTCGGATCTGTGTACCTTGAATTTGGGCTGCTTGCCATTACAGTGATATTCTAGTAGAACAAAATCAAGGCCACAATAAACTTGAGTAATTATGTCGAATACTCACAAACACAAATAAAGCTTCTCCTTCTCTTACCTTGGCCAGAACAGGATTGATCCATTGGTGCTTCCCAAATGAAGTCCCAGCATAGTAGATTACACCATTGTTATCACCATCCGAAATATACTGAAGCTCCCTATAACTTGAGCGTCTATGTAGAAATCTCTCACTGGAAGGTTTAAGGTTCATAAATTTTCAGGCATACCTACAACTCTTACTGCAGCTGATCATACATTAACATATACTGACCATTTGTTTGCTGTTGGCATCCTTGGTCCAGCATTGGAGAACTCAACGGCTTCAGCAACCTGTTACACAAGATATCAGCTGTACTCTTCCTGTGTAGAATCTCATACCCTGACACGCCACAAAAAAGGACATAAATTACTAACCAACTTTCCGAACAGTTGTATGTGCTTTGCAAGGTTACTTTTTTCCATCTGCGGTGAAATAACAAGTGCTGTTAGCAGCTTAACAAGAAATTTCAGTGATAGGTAAAAACTGCTCCATGATAGGACAATACAACAAAAGGCAGTACCCGCTGAAGGAGAGACAGCTGCATTAGAGGGAAACGCACAAGTGGTAGTAAATCATTGATGGTGGTAAGCCTCTCCCCAAAGAGTTGCTCTGGTGTCGAAGTGCTTAATAGTTTATCTACAGAATTCCAGTAACAAGTTTCAGAAGCCTCCATGCACCATGTTAAGATGGCATCCAGAACCTTCTCTTCCGACGTCACAGTCATATCAACATGCTGTAAAATTACTACTATTATGAACAATGTTGACAAAAAACACTAGCTACAATAATGAGCAACATTAGTCCATTTAGGACAAAAATTATTCTCAAGAAACTTAGCACGCAATTCTGAACATATGTTTTCAACTATTTAATCCTTAACTCAACTTCAATACATGCGCCAGAGATACCACCAGTATTCAGATTACTATGTTGGCAAAACTAACATTTGAAGTACTAATAAAAGTGGAGAACTTAACAATCTATACCTAAAACCACATGAGACTTTTTTAAAAAAAAATTTGAACATGTAGGTTGATCAACAGAACCCACCCAGCATTTGCAAGGTTAAAACCGGAAAAACTTGCTTGCTAGGTAAAATCCAACAATTAGACATGAAAAGAATTGTAGAGCTTCATCAGCTCTATTATAATTGTAAGTTGTTTCTAGTAAAATCGATGCACTTGTGGGAGGTGACACTTGAAGCAACCTATTACAGATTTCAAATGTGATGTTCAATCTCGATGGGCACCTTTATCTATTTTCTCAGACATGATTCATATTTGGCCCGACTGCTGGGCAATTGATCAAATGAAAACAGTATTCTAACTTGCCTGAAGAATATCCTTAAATGTTGCCTCATCTAACAACACAAAGTCCGTGCAAGCAGTTGTGCAATAATCAAAGTGCGTTGCAAAATTCCGCTTGCAAATTTCTTCAAGCAATTTACAAGACGCGATTGATGACACTGCTTGTAATACTGAACATACTGTGTCCTGCAATAAACTTTCAGGGGTCAGTCTACGCTGAGCCAGCTAGCAAGTTCACCAAATTTGCAGAAGCCATATCCCTTAAATTCGGAAAATAAGCTTCTTCCAGTAGGACACTCGAATCCTGCATGTATAATGCAGATGGAAAGTTGTATCAATATCTTAAAGACTTGATTTCTGAGGCCAATAACCCTACTTATTATTTGTCACGACCAGCACAGGCCCAGGCAAAGTCTTGAATAGCAACAGATAAAAGCTACGGAGTACATAGATTGCAATGAATAGACACTACAGAAGCCAGTACTCAGTATTATTTTAGTTTTTTTAATACACGAACATGGCTACATGCAAAATGAAGTTTACAAAGTGTTTTTGTATGAACAACAGTGCTCTATAATTTGGTGGTAATAAAGTGTTTATCATAAATAGTCTTCAGCTCTACTAAATTTCACTATCAGCAACTTCTATCACTCTATATAAGAGAAAACAAAGGTACCTCTGAAAGGAATTCCATAATTTTTTTACAGCACTCAAACTGAAGAACAGTGATGCCGAACTGATCCGATAATAAGAGCAGCTGAACCAAAACTGAAGTGATATACCGGTTATCGACTATGAGTTCCCCACTGTACATAAACTGAAGGAGGAGAGAAAACGCTTGAGCAGAAACATCTTCGAAAAATACATTCGGAGCTTTGCTTTCTTTCATCCCATTTGTGAACATCTGCATATGTACACCCACATCGTTGGTTATGCTAAGGTTGATGGATTATGCCAAAATGTGAATATTACAAACTGACAAAGATTAGAAACAGATACAATGTGGAACAACAATGTACCTTTGTGAATGGCATGCTCCACAAGCTAAGGATGAGTTTGTGAGCCTGGGCAACTAGACCGTGTCCAGTAACAAAGATATTTATGTCACTATGTTCACCACTTGCAAGGAACTGTTTAATTTTTTGCACACACACTGGAGCCTTGAAAGGGAAATAGCCAACCTGATGAGCTTGAGATCCACTATTTGATACTTGTAAGTTGTTGCTAGAAGCAGAGAGTTTGTTACCAATCTTAGTCAAACAGTAGAGCATTTCTTCACAATGTTTTACCAACGGTTCAACTTTAAATTGTAAGCTCAACTCCAGCAGTGAATCCAGATGCCACTCTGCAATCTGAGTCGACACAA
This sequence comes from Lolium rigidum, assembly GCF_022539505.1. Taxonomy (NCBI): domain Eukaryota; kingdom Viridiplantae; phylum Streptophyta; class Magnoliopsida; order Poales; family Poaceae; genus Lolium; species Lolium rigidum. The sequence goes on along the minus strand of NC_061508.1, from coordinate 15,250,205 downwards.
AAATAAGAGCACCATATACGATAAACAGACTACAGCTTTGCTCTGTTTCAAAAGAAGAACATTTAAAACAAATCAAAGCTTACCTGAGTAGAACCTGCATAGATATACTCAAGAAGAGAGCGGAGAACTGGGTAGGACACTGACGGAAGCTCGATGGTAGATCCATTCATTGAGCTAAAATCAAACTCTCCGGAAGCGGCCAAGACAATTTTGTGCGCAGGGATGACCTTCCTTTCTGTGCCAACAACAAATATAGCATCAGAGAAATCCCAGCTCTCAAGAAAGTCTGAAATTAGCCTTTGCTCGCAGCCATCTTTTGGTTCTTCGTTTTTGGTATGGCCTCCTTCCCCATGCCGTTCAGCATACGCATACTCGATTTGGCTCCAAAGGATGCTGTTCTGAGGAGCTGATGGAAGCACGCTTATATTTCGATAGCCCACGTGCTTGTCCCAGCTGGACAACCCCACGTACTGAACACTTCGGTTGGGATCAGGGTCAAGCCACTGGAACAGGACATTGTTGTTTGGATGCCTTCCTTGCCCAATGCTTATCAATCCATCATAGATGCTGATCCAGTAGCTCTGGAAAGACGACGAGCGGCATAACCCGATACCAGCTTCATCGACAACGGTCCTTCCGTCCACTTCGATCTTCAACCTTTTGTTCCTATGGCTGCCCAAGATGACGGTGTAATGACGAGCGCTGTCCATCCTGTAGTGGTAGTGCTGGCTCCCAAGCTGCTCGCGGAACACCAGGGTGACATCGTTCTGAGCAGACGCCTCGAACGCGATGCACCCGCGGCCGGCCTCGGCGAAACGGAACTCCTCGCCCCACACGCACTCGAAGGGGGCGACCGTCAAGGATCTCTTTCTGTCCTCTACTCTCATTGTGCAAGTAGTTTTAACTGAAAGAGCAACATCACGTTGTACATCAAGAGCAATTGGCAAAAATATGAGACTTGTAGTAAATCAAATAACTAAGGAAGTAAAGAAGAAGAAGAAACAAGACACAGAAATCATATCAAACAAGGAAGGGGCATGGCCTAGCATGAGGTTTGAAATATGAAATACAACATGTCACTTTCTCCATCCTATAACAAAAGATGTTATTACAAAGATCCATATGGGTTGGATTCGTTTCCCCCTGCACCCTAATTTACAAAGATCCATTTCGTATACAGTCAATGCATCCAGATGGGATTTTTGGAGGTTAATCAGTTTGGGTATGAGTATTAATCACTAAACAAATACCTCGAATACCAGTCAGTGTCAAGGTTGCGGACGGGGTAGACGCGATGCGGTGGAGAGAACCAGAGGGGAAGCGGCGATGGCGGTGGGGGGCACGGCGTCGGCGGCAGATGTGGGCACAACGGCGGTTGGTCGGATTGGAGCTTGAGAGAGGGATAGGGAGGGGATGGTGGAGAGAGAAATTTTGTCTGACCTGTGTGATGCCAGTTCATGGACTTTTTTTGGGAGAGGGGGGGTGGATCTTTTCTTTTCTTTTATATTTAGTAGGGCGACAGATAGGTTATCCTTATCCAAGAAAGTTTTTTTTTTTTTTTTTTGAACGAGATTATCCAAGAAAGTTTTTGTTTCACGTGATTCGGAAAACGATGTTAGAGTTGAAGAAAAAAATTCTATGAAATCTGGTGCAAATGCATCTGAAGGAGAGAGAAGTCATAAACAATCTATTTGGGAAAAAAGTTCCGAAATTTCTTTGTAGTATCAAATAAGCCCAAGCCTATTTCATAACCTAATCTCACTGTGTAATTTTGTTTTCGAAATGTTTCCATTACTTTTAGTTGAATGCAGTTATTATGGAAAATGATAGTCAGTTAAATACTATATGTCCTCGTAAAAAATGATAATCAGTCTGAAATAATTGATATAGAGTTTTAAAAAATTAACCTTGCATACAAAAAAAAGGCATTTGTCTTATCCCTTACAACAGAACGAAGTGGCTCGCTTGGTTGGGTATTTGGATACAAGATGGTTGCACCACCAGCCCTCTCACCCGACACCGGCTTCCCTCCACCGCCACCTCTCGGGTCGCCTCGCCCGGGGCGACTCCAGAGGTTCCCCACCGGTCTCCTCGTGAGAGGTCGCCGATCTGGCGATCACCTCCTCAAAGCTATCGGTAGTGGTGGTGGCCACACCTGGGAAGTAAAGACGGTGGGTGAGTGCAGGCGTGCCCGATGGTTCCCTTCACGCGGAGCGGGGGCGTCACCAAGGAAACCACATGGGTGGAACGTCGGATGTGTCACGGGTTGGCGGCTCCTCTAGAAGTCGTGATTGGACTCGTCTGGTCGAATTCTTCAAGGTACAGCAGCGACGAAGCATGGTGGCATGTCGCTCCCCAACAACGGCTTGGCTCGTGGCGGATTTGGGAGGCAAAGCTCTGTTCGGTCTAGGTTGACAATGGTGGCGCTCGTGGGCATCGTTGTCTTGTTGAAGGTGTCGTTGATGCGAATCTCCTACCCCGCACACATGTTCCGGGGGAAACCCCAGATTTGGGTCTCCAGGATCATACGATGGCGATACTTTTGGTGTTGTTCTCCCTCTTAGGGGCATCGTTTTGGAACAAGTTTTGGTTGGAGGGTTCTAGTCCTAGAACGGTGTTGCATATATCATGTCGGCAAGTCCCGACGATGTAGCATGTCGGAGTCTCGACGGTGGACGTGTGATGATGGACGCGCGTAAGGGTAGTGGAATTATCTGGCGACATTGATGACAAGCGTGACAAGAATATATTGGAGATATGCAGACATGCAATAATAAAGTTGTCATTATAATATCTTTATGTTTATGATAAATGTTCATTCGTCATGCTTTGCTATAATTGTATTAATTGGAGAATCAAATATATGTGTGTTCTATAAATAAACCAGATTCTCTAGTAAGCCTCTTGTTTAACTAGCTCGTTAATAAAGGTTTCATGATCATGGACATTGGATGTTGTTGATAACGGGATCATGTCATTAGGAGAATGATGATGGACACACCTAATGTAAGCATAGAAATAAGATCAGATCGTTAAGTTCGTTTCGTTGTAGCTCTCAAACACGAAGTAATCTAATCCTTATACCATGAGATTATGTTAATCACTAACACCGGAGGAGTGCTTTGTTGACATCAAATGTCATACCATAATAGGGTGATTATTAATGTGCATTGGTATTCTAGAAGTGATAGTTGAAGCACATGGATCAAGAGTGAGATTTATCCATCCAAATGACAGAGAGATATACTCGGGACCCTCTCGATGAGATCACATCTAGGAAGCTTGCAGGCATGTGACTAGGTCACATGGATGTCATATCACGGAATGAGTAAAAAGTACTTATCGGTAATGAGATCGAACTAGGTATAGATGATATCGATGACCGGATCTCAAATAAGTAAATTATCGCGAGACAAATAGAATTGGTCAGAATGTTTATGGCTCATTCGATCACAGGGTCATCATTGAATATGTATGAGCTATTATGGGTCTCCAGATCCCATTGTTGGTTGTTGATTGGAGAGATGTATAAATCATGTCTGCATCATTCGCGAATCGTAGGGTGACACACTTAAAGTTTTCGGCGCTTATGGTAGATACATGAATATGATTTGGAGAACGAGTGTTGTTTAGAGTTTCAGATTGGATCCAAGACATCACGTGGATGCTTGGAATAGTACGAGCAATAAGATTCATATATGTCAAGTCACTTTCCGCATTTCGGAAAAGTTCAAGAATTTTTCGATGTTGCACCGCAGGGTTTCTAGAAGGTTCCGGAGGGGACACCAGTGGGCCCGCTGCCCCGGAAGGGGCCACATGAGCCGAGGGGGTGCAGCCTAGCCCATTTGAGTGGTGTTCTAAGGATATCTCCAGCGGCCCGATGTATTCTGGTCACCTAAAGTGGTCGGTTGCATCCGTTTGGGTCGGAACAGCGAAAGGAAATCGGTCGAATAGGCTCGCGTGTCCCTTTGCGTCAGGGTAGCCCGACGAGTCGTGCCATAAGAGATTACCGGTTCCTGCGTGAGGGTGATGGATTCCCACGCGTGGATGAATGATGGGCGCACTTGGCGGGAAACAACGGGCAAGCGAAACGACGATTCCCGCCCGACCGTGCCTATATAAATTGACGGCGCCGCCGGCTGACCAGGGCAAACCGTAGTTACAAACCATGACCGACCATGGCCGTACCTAGAAACTTGTTCTAGTGATGGCCCGAGCCCACTATCCAGATAGGGCGGCGCTCGAGTCGGAACGGGCCGCCTATGCCCGCGAAGAAGAGCTCTAAGGGTCGTATCGGTTGGGCATGGGGAGGAAGTAGAGACACGCGCGGCAGTCACCGAGGAGCGCGAGTGGACGTTCCTCGAGTCGCTCCACCGCCAGCCGTCATCGACGACCCAAGCCGACATCTAGGTGGGCCTCATGATGGCCAATGCTGAAAGGATCGTATGTCGCACCTAGAGGGGGGTGAATAGGTGCTGACCAATTTTTAGTTCTTTTTCAATTTACGCTTGACACAAAGGTAAATTCTCTAGATATGCAACTATGTGAATTTATCTATTTGACAAGGCCAACAACTAAGCAAGATATAGCTACACAATATATAGGGGAGATAATAGGATAGAGGTAACCGAGAGTGGAGCACGCGGAGACACGGAGTTGATTCCTGTAGTTCCCTATCTTTGCAAGAAGGTATGTCTATGTTCGGAGGAGTGTGGTCGCTACGAAAGCCAGACCAACGCCACGAAGGCTTCACTCAGATCTCCTGTGAGCACCGCCACTAAGGCCTTGCCCACTTCCACTAAGGGATTTCCTCGAGGCGGAAACCGGGCCTTTACATGGTTCTTGGGGCACACATCCACAACCAAATTGGAGGCTCCCAAATCTGTAACAACAAGAAGAAGAACAATATCAACTACAAACAACTAGGATTTCTCAAAAGAGGAACACTAGCAAAGGGGCCCTCAAGCATATGAGGGGGAAATGCAAATCGCTTCGGTGAAGATGTAGATCGGGGTCTTCTCCTTTGAATCTCCAAAGATCAAGAGCTTTGGTTGGGTGGAGGAGGAGATCTTGTGATTCTTGTGTTTCTTGAGGTGGCTCTAATGGTGATGAACTTGGCAATGAAATGAGCAGCTTGGGGAGGACGAAGAAGGGGGTATTTATACCCCCCACCAAAATCCAGCCGTTGGGGGATTTCGGGGGCCGGATTATCCGGCGTAAGTGAGGGCTGGATTATCCGGCCCCCTCGGAAAATCTGGCCTCTCAGAAATTCCGGGCAAAAGTCCGGCCCTGATCCAGGGGAGTTCTTAGCCACTCGCCATAAAGTCCTTAGCCGATTTTTTGGGGCCAGATATTTTGCAAATATCCGTCCCGAAAAATCCAGCCTGGTGAATATTTTCCTGCTTCCTTTTGTCTTGTTTTTCCACACAAAAACAACCATTCACACATATATATATATATTCTTTGCACCATCTCATCAAACATTAGTGTATCACATATATTGACATCAAACATTCCAAAACTTAATCTGAGAGATGTTCTTTCAAATGCCATGCTCGCCGAAGCGAAGGCACGGATGTGGGAGTGATGACCCACAAGTATAGGGGATCGCAACAGTCTTCGAGGGAAGTAAAAAACCAAATTTATTGATTCAACACAAGGGGAGGTAAAGAATACTTATAAGTCTTAACGGCGGAGTTGTCAATTCAGCTGCACCTAGAAAAGCACTAGTAACAGGGGTGATGTGAAAGCTGCAATAATATGAGAGCAATGGCAATAGCAACAGTAGCAGTAGCACAGAGGAGATGGCACCGGAAAATATTCCAGTGCGTAGTTGACTGTAGAGTAATGATGATGACAGAAGGACCAGGGTTCCCAGCTATCTACACTAGTGGTAACTCTCCAAATAACATGTGTTGGGTGAACAAATTACAGTTGGGCAATTGATAATTGTGAGGGCATGATAATGCATGCTATGATAAGATAAAATTTATTGTAGTATTTAATTAGGAATTACAACATAATACATAGACCGTAATCCAATCAGCGTCTATGACTAATAACCCACCTTTAGGTTATCATCCGAACCCCTTCCAGTATTAAGTTGCAAGCAACGATTATCGCATTAAGCAATGTGTGTAAAGTAAACAATAGAATTATCCTTAGACAAAACATTATTGTTTTCTTCCTAGTACCAACAACACATCTACAATCTTAGAAGTTATTGTCACTCTTCTAGAATACTAGAGGCATGAACCCACTATCGAGCATAAATATTCCCTCTTGTAGATACAAGCAACTACTTGATCAGGGTAACTAAAAGTACCAGAAAGCATGCAAGATCTTAAATAACATTAGTATGATAATATGATAAACGATCTGATCACAATTCCACAATTTATCGGATTCCAACAAACATAACACCAATTACATCATATGGATCTCAATCATGTAAGGCAGCTCATGAGATCATTGTATTGAAGTACATGGGAGAGAGAGTACCAACTACCTACAGTCGAGAACCTGTAGTCCAAGGGGGGACTACTCACGAACCATCATGGAGTTGAAGTGGAGGCGGTGGAGATGGATTCGGGGGTTAATCCCCGTCCCGACAGGGTGCCGGAATAGGAACTTCTAACCCTGAAACTTGTCTGAACAATGGCGACGGAACTTTTCATGGATGGAGGCTCTGGTGTTTAGGTTTTTCCCGAGATCGTGAATAAATAAGCGGAAGGGCGAGGTCGGTGGACGCCTGGGGGCCACACCATGCCATGGCGTGGGCCCACCCTTGGCCGCGCCATGGGGTGGTGTGGCCGCCCTGTGGCGCCTCTCCGTCTCTCCTCCATACTTCGTCTTCGTTACGGTAAAATATTAACTTCGGCTTTTGTTTCGTTCAATTCCGAGAATATTTCATGTACAACTTCTCTAAAATACAAAACAGCAGAAAACAGGAAACTGGTATTGTGGCATCTTGTCAATAGGTTAGTGCCAGAAAATGTATAAAAGTGCAACGAAGTGTGAGCAAAACATACATAAATTGATGTAAAACAAGCATAGAGCATCAAAAATTGTAGATACGTTTGTGACCTATTAGGGAGTCACGGGAAACCCTACACGTCCTTGGGGCAGAGATACCATCGCCGCTAACCCACATCCGGCGGACGTTGTCTTCCTTGACCTCGGCGGCGACTACCTCGCCGACTTTGGCGATGACGAGGCAGTCGGCATGATGGAGGAGCAGCGGTCGCTACTCGTGTCGTTTGAGATAATCTCGTGGGATGCCAATCACCGTCATGTCCTGGCGGCGGAGACGCAAACGCCCGCCGAAGTGCTCGCCATCAGGCGGGCGTACGAGATGTCAACCCCGACCACTATTCACCGCGCGAGGATGTGGTGGCGGTGGGAGCAGCCGCATGTGGACCGGGAGCTGGAAAAGGCGGCCACGGCGATGTCCAGCGGCATGGTGGTCATGGCGGGGGACACCGACCGCTACGAGGCCAAACACCAGGCAGCGGCGAAAGAGAGAGCCCGCTTGAGATGCCCTAATGCCAAGGTGACAAAGTGAGAAACTTTGGGTTGTACATATATTTCATAAAGAGTAAACTGCATCCACGGTAGCTATATTTGATGCCTAAAATCAATACGGTCATTGATGAATATGCAACCGCGCTAGGATCGATGCCCTTGGCGCCACGGTCTCAACTTCTGGCTGCTGCGCCACACCGTGCGCCCTGTTAGACATTGCAATTTGCAAGTAGCGAAACCTAGCGAGGCACAACATGTAGCTCCACGCCTCCACATCATAAATAAAAGGTTGTGTTGTAGCTCAGTGTCTAGATGAACACTACACCGTATTTAGTGACCGTATATACCGTATTTTAAAGGTCTAGCACCGTGGATGCATTTTACTCTTTCATAAATTTCTTTGAGGGATTCAAATATCCATGATACCTTTCCCTATATAAAAGTTAATTCGATTTCGTGTTGTCAAAAATATATGCCAGAGATGTATTTTTAAGAAGATATTTATCTCCTCGTGTCAGAACTCAGAAAAAAAATATATATATATATGAAAAATGGAGGTGCGGGATATTTATCTCCTCGTGTCAGAACTCAGAAAAAAAATATATATATATATGAAAAATGGAGGTGCGGGGAATCGAACCCCGTGCCTCTCGCATGCGAAGCGAGCGCTCTACCATATGAGCTACACCCCCTTCATTGATTTCTCACGAAACTTATTTTATATATAGCTTACTTGCAAAACTTGGTTTCACTCAGTCTTTTAAAAATAGGATGACTTTTAGGCTTTTGCCATTTGACAGCCGATTATTCTTCATTTTGAATATTTTTGGGCCACTTACTTTTTTTTGTAGGAGTATCATTTCTTATGTGACACAAATTACATCCCATTTACACGATCGTTAACACATATATACATTTAATTTACAGGTGTATGCATTGTAAAATACATGCATGTAGGTTGTAAATTACAAGTAAACATTCGAAATTTGATGAAATAGAAAATAATCAAATCAAATCAAATGACTCAAGACGAGCTGAAACAAAAAGGTAGTGCCACATAGACTACATTGACGCAGTGGACCTAGTTAAACGGTGTGCATGTATCCGTTGTGCCTGTGTCGATGGGTGGACAGGAATCACCACATTGAAACAACAAGCAGAAGAACACTACATTAAGCTAAAAAAAACTGCATCTGGGCACCTACTATAGACTCTGTATTCGCAATCGCTAAAAGCAGTATAACAATTTTCATATGCAGACATTGATTCATACTTCAGTGCATGTATATATAGAGGTTTCAGGGTTGGCACTTCCTTGGCAATAACAGAAATGAGCTTCCAGTACAGTCATCAGCCCACCAAAGCAGGAAGGAAGATGCAACAAAAGAATCTCTCTAGTTCTTCTCTACACACAAGAGGGGAACAGACGACAGTGACACCAAAAAGCATCCAACAATAAAGTCTTGTCTTCCTTTCAGGTCGACTCCTATTTCATCCAGACATCGGCCACTTCTTCCTGGCAGCGACCCTGAAGCACACAACAACAAACACCACTCGTCAGCTTCTATTCCTCAAATTTGGACTGCAATGCAATGCACAGATATAACAAATGTAGCGATGCGCGAAAGACAAGCAACATCCAGCAATGCATAACACGGTTGTTTTTAAGAAGCAAAATCAGAACATGGTAACTATATATCATGGCCCGCTAGAAAGGAGGTGAAATCGCTGAACTCCGTGCAGATTGTATTCAGTGGAGTGATGCTGAATTAGTGAAGTTCACAACTTCTTCATACTCACGTCCCTGCCTCTTGGGTTCCAACAACCTGACCCTTTTAAAAGCATGGACTAACCAGAGTTAATCAAGCAACAACCCAAGTGCATGGACATTGGATGGTGAAGTGCAAACTTAAAATTGGGTAAAATCAATGACTTTCCATGCTCAGAACCTCAGACGTTATATCATACTATAACTATATCACATCATAGCCATCCGATAACCTCCAAACATCTTATTCCAAACAGTTGTTTGTTTTTTCAGATGAATAGATGACATTTTCTTGTGTGGAGGATTTAAAAACCTACTGCGTCATAGTAAGAACATATAAAAATTACTTGTTTATTTTGTTTATATTGAACCTAAAAATAGTCAAATAGCATCCCTATAATTATAGCAAATGCAGTATCACTATTGATAGATGTCACTGTGGCCCTAACTTCCAGATCAAGCCAGGCATTCCTTTCAAACAGGCCTATACAGTTCAATGCTGTCTACCTGAAGAGGGGCATGTAAGCTTGAACCAAACAATCAACAAGAGAAGAATAACCAAACATCCTGATCAACGAATGCATTTTCTCCGCACTATAAAACTTTTTTCCTTGCATGCTTCTATAAGAGTTAGATAAAGACAGCCTAATCATACAGCTAGACATTTTGCACATGTCATTGGCAAGCCTACAAGGAGGTTAAATCAAAACTTCAACTGCAGGATGAGCGCATAATAGACATTTTCCTATGGTCTGACTAGCATGGACGACAGACAGAAACAAACATTTAGCGTCGTCTAGACCAAATTAACAGTTCCCCTTGACAACCATCAGTCTCCAGTTCTTTATTAAACTAGTAGGTAAATAGTAGAATCAAAATTGAGGATACTAAACTCAAGCTTGATCAAACTAAAATTGTTAACAAGAGAAAGCCATACAAGGTATTTTCTCAACTGAATCAGCGACACATGGTGATGGCAATCATCCCTAATAATGAAATATCCTAATAGTGGAATTGCGAGGTAATACCTCGTCATCCCTCGGTTCCCCTCTTTCTTGCAAGCACTTCAGTCGAGATCATCGTAGGAGCGATGTGCATCGTTGTTGTTGTCTCCAGAACCATCGGCGGCGTCCTGGCTGCCTGGATCGCCGCTCTCGGCGGCATGTCCACCGAACGCGGCCCTGAGAGGCCAAGGCAGCGATATCCTGAACCTTCTCTCCATCACCCTCGGCGAAGGGGCACCAGGGGATGCCGGCGCCGCAGCGGCAGGAGCGGCAGAGGCCTGGCGGTTGTCATAGCCGGGGTCGTCGGTGGGCAGCTCGTGACGGCAGACGGGGCAGGAGCTGTGCAGTTCGAGCCAGGGGAGGATGCAGTCCTTGTGGAAGACGTGGTTGCAGGGGAGCTGCTTGGCAGCAGCGCCGAGCTCGAAGTCGTCCATGCAGACGGCGCACTGGGCGCCCCCGTCAGCAGCCATCATGTCAGCGGAGACGGCGACGTCGGGGAGCGCGGCGACGGCGGCCTTGGCGGTGGGCGGGGTGCCGTAGCGGTTGGGGTCGTTCTCTGCCAGCTGCTGGATGAGCTGCTCGAGGCCGGATCCCATGAAGTAGTCGCCGAGGTTGAGCCCCCCGGCGCCGCCGCCGCCGAAGACTGCTCCGGCGGGGAAGGAGGAGCCCTCGAGGACGATCTGGATGGTGGCCCCGCCGGAGAGGATGCCGCCGAGGTGGCCGTGGAGGAAGTCGGTGACGTCGAACTGGGCGGCGGAGGCGGAGGCGGAGGCGCGGGGCGCGGACGGAGATGGGGGCCCGAGGACGCCCGCGAGGTCGCTGGGGTGGCGGAGGTCGAGGAAGCTGGACAAGGGGAAGAAGGGTGACTGCGAAGGCGGCGGCGGCGGTGGGGAACTAGGGTTTTGGTCGAGGAGCTCCTCGACGAATCCACCGGCGCAGAGCGGGCAGAAGACGTCGTCGTCGGGGGAGGCCGGGGCGGGGATGGGGACGGCGCAGTCGCACTGGTGGCAGTAGTAGCGCTGCGGCGGCGGCGGCGGCGGCGGCAGGGCCGACGACGACGAAGACATGGCGATCGGTGGAGACCTAGCTAGCCGACGGCGACGGATGGGGAATTCCAAACTCAAGGAAGGAAGAGGTTTCGATTTCTTTCGATTTTTCTCGCGATTTTGTTTTGTTTTGTTTTTTCTATAGTATATACGTATATAAGACCGAGTAGGCGGTGACTGACGGTGGGCCCACGTGGACTAGGAGGCTACGTGAAGGATCCAGAAAGCAAAGCAGTTTCTTTCGTCCAAGCCAAGTTGCATTTGCAATTGCCAAGCTGTTTCCTTACTCTATTCAGGATCTTTTTTTCTTTCTTTATTTATTGTAAGCAACACCGAGAGATCAGAGCATGATAGACACTGAACATGGATGGCATGAGCTACAAGTTTTTGGGTGTATTACTCAAGTATGCACACTCTTGTGGAAAGAAAGATGCAATGTTACTAAAGATGGCACCACACATTTTGTACTAGTACATGGTTGTGTGTCGACAACCCATTTGCACACTAACAAGCATGCACCGCAACCGAATATCGACAACCCATTTGCACACCACTACTCCCGAGCAGCGGCGGAGCTAGCATCCACACACATAGCACCCTGAACATCACTAGTATTATACTTGGATTTCCTTCAACCTGTAGGTAGATCAGCAGTGGTGGTGATTGGTGGTTTTGATCTTCTTGTTTCCAGAGTACGCTGAAGATACACCATTCATACCATATTTTTATAGAAGGTAGAATTTTAATTATGAGAACAACAAGCGCAGTTTGAACTCCTCCACATCGGGCTAGTCCAAAGACAGTACGATAGTACAAGATGAAGCAGCACTACCCCATGAAACACAAGTCGCCAAGTCAAAAAGATCGTCGCGAGTACCAACAGCACATTTATAATAATAGACCACACAGTTCTTACGAAACAGCAATAATACAAGCGACAGTGAAATGCTAAACAGCAGCAACCAAAATGAGCTCAGGCACTATTGCTTCCCTTCTAAACACAAAAATTCTCATATGGATGAGTTTGCCTCCGACCAGCAATACGTCGCGGAAAAAAGGCCCGTCAGGTTTTCTTACTACAGGATTGAAAATTCACCACATGCTTTGAGATTACAAGGATTACTTGAGGGGCATTGTTCCTCAGTTGCGGACTATTTTCCACACGTCATTCATGGTCTCCAGTTTACGGTCTGGGGACAACAGGTTTCGGATTTTAGATAGAGATCGGACATTTTGGAAGGTTAGTAGGGCTGATGTCGGCCTTTGGTTCGCTTCTCCACCCGTGATACGAGCATACTAGAGATCCAAGACTTCTTTGTCTCCACGATATCGTCAGAGCGCCAGCAACACAGTCGACCATCTTCGCCTCCTGTCCACCCAAAGATACCCCTGTGCTGGCCAAGCCTCTCGAGACTGCTTCCAGCTGGGTAGATGGTCCTGACAACTCCAGTATGGCCTCCTTCAAGGACAGCCTCCGCCGAATCAATTGCTCCTCCTGCAGGATCAGTTTTTACAGGGAAGTAACCCAGTGTCCCGGCATTTGTGCCACCGATCACCCATAACCGGTCATCAGGGAGAGAGTAGTGACAGTCAACGAAATAGTCCACCTGGCATACATTAAAAACAAGTATTGGAACTTCTTAATGCTGCTGTGCAGTGAAAACTATCAAGAGAAAACAGGAGCACAGAATGTGCAAGATAGGTTAAACAGTCTTGGATACTCACATGGTCAAGGTTCCACTTATTAGTGGCCAATGAACGAGCATCCTCTACATTCAATTCTCTAGTCCCGTCATTCCAGTCCCAAGTGCTGTGGTAATTAAATAGCAAACATCATAATTATAGACCTGTGTGCTTGTTATGTCAAACAAGTTAGATAGAATGTGGTAATAATAATGGTGAACATGAAACAGAACCGGTCAGAACCAGGCTCTACCGTTTTTTGATTCTGGACTTTTCACCAGAAACGGACATTAATTCAGAAGCTCTGGCTACAAAAAACAAACAGAAATAGTATCGGAACCGAATGCTGACCGGATATTTGTCAGAACAAAAGGGCCAACATGATCATGTACAACCAATAACAACAATGTAGACCATGAGTTTTCGGAAATTCAATTCGGCTCCCGGGTGCGTATGCTCCCTCTACCAACAAAACATATTTCAAAGTGTGGAAAAATTTTGAAAAAAATTCTACATGTACGTCTCCATAATATATATCCATGCGTCAAGTTTCACGAAAAAATAATACTTTTTGTGACCTATGTAAAAAAGAGAAAACTTATCCTGTGAAAAGCATTGTTTTCAGCACTGAATTTTGTCTTTTTTACACACGTCACATGATAAGTTCATTTTTTATGAAACGACTTTGTGAGTGCGTAGCACGTGAAGATGTACGTGCGAATTTTTTGTTTCAAATTTTTTAAAATTTAAAATATGTGTAAGATGCATTTCAAAATATAGGGAGCATATGCTCCCATGTTCCAAAACACCACTCCCATGAGTTTTCATCTATTTAATTTTCAAAATACATCCTCATTGCTGGACAGGTCAAATTCCCACGGCCATGCAAGGTTCAAAAAAGCGGTAAGCGCTAAGCGAGCGGTAGGCCACCGCCTAGAGCAATTACCGCTTAAGCGGCGCTTAGGCGCGCTTAAGCGTTTTCTACGGACACACCAGGAGGGGCAGCCGGTTGCATTTTTCAGCGCATATAAGGTCTAATATTCCTTCAATATTAGCCTAGGAAGGCAATGTTGGCCCAGTAAGGCCCATATGAAACCCTAGCCTACCTAGCTCAATCTGAACCAACCATATTCTCTAATCTTCATTGTCCATCTACTCTCTTCTATCTCTTTTTCTCTCACCTGCTCCCTTCAGGCACTCATCGACAGCCGCAATGGCATTGATGCTGCCTCCTCTTCTATGGATTCCATGCCTCTGCCCCTCCTTCCCTGCCCTCACCTCCTTCCCTGCAACCACCCCTCCTTCCCTACTCCGTTTCCTCTACCAGATTCCAACAATAGCACGACCAGATTCCCAGGCTCGCTTAATTGAACGCTCAGGCCAGAAGCGAAGCGGAAGGCCGTCGCTCAGCGCTTAAGCGCGCCTCGGCGTACGCTTTTTTGAACCATGCGGCCATGTATTTGTATCTTCTCTCGTAACACACAGCCTGGGCCAAATCCTATATCTCCCCTCTCCATCGTTCTTTGTTCTGTTACATGGGTACAGGTCTAGTGCCTGCCTCAAGCCTAGCCTCTACAGTACGTAAATTCCAAATTAGGGAGTTTCAAGCAATTTCAATTTAGTTTCCGTTTGCACCAGAAACAAAACTTATGTTTTCGTGTCTTTTCCTGGCAAATACTTCTCCGTTACCTTTTCCAAATACTTTTTGGATCTCTGTCCCAGTTTGGAAAGGCTAAAAGGCAGATTTGGTTGTTATTATTATTCTGCGAACTGAATAATTTAACAGAATCATTTGCAGCATCATGTGGAAAGAAATTACCTTAATGTTTCAATATGTGTCAAACACCAAAGCTTCTGATACATATTTCCATAAAAACCCACCTTAGCAACAGAAGTCTCCACATTCATAACCTAGGGAACATCAAAAAATATAGAAAGCCCATCAACAAAAAATTGATAGACATAATGTGGTAACTTTAGGGAGAATCATTATGTAAAAAAATCTTAATGAGCATAATGTTGTAAGCAAACCTAGTACTCAAGTTAGCAAACCTAGTACTCAAGTTAACAACATATTGAAGTGATAACCTTCAACAAATAGACAAAAAAATGTTCCGTAAGTATTTAAAGACAACTACCACATACCGATAGTAAATCATTGTCCTCATCGATATCACCATCAGTGTCAAAGACGCATACTAATCCATCAATTGCTGCAGAAACGAGTTTACTTTGTTGATTTGGTGCAAATCGAACCTGTCCAAAAAGAGTGAAAAATCATCACAACAATGACTAGTAATCACCCAATCAAAAAATTGTAGTGGATAAATATCAAGTACGGAGTAGTTGATATGAAGTCAATACATAAGCATGAATATTTAGGACAGTAATATCATCAACTAGTCAAGAAAACAAAAGTATGTGAGAACACTAACTGCCATCATAATTACTGTAAACGATATCCGTATGCACGAAATAATTGACAAACTTGCTTAGTATTGTCACATTCAGATAGCCTTTAGAATGTGTTTGGATGTTTGCATTCGGGCCTGGTATTGGATATTGGCATTGTACAGGCCCGAATATCCCGAATTCCAAGCATTTGGGTGGCCTAGGCATAGAAGGGCTGTGCATTCGGGCCAAATATTGTGGTGGAGTTTTTTTGGCCTAGGCAGCTCCCTCGCGAATGTACTGGTCTGGAGCTCGACATCGTGAGTTATTCGGAACACGAAACGTTTTCCTCCTCGCTCGCTCCCTCGTTCTATCTCCTTGCTAGCTGAAACCCTCGAGAGCACCCACGCAGGGAGTCTCCTGCTGCCACCACTCACCCTCCTCCTTCGCCTCCGGCGAGGCAGGACACCGCCGACTCTGTCCTCCTTCCGTCCCTCGGCGCCCCCACCTCTACCACTCACCCGTTTTCCCCCACTGCAGGAATGGGCGCCCTCACAACCGAATAGAGGAACACGACGACGACCAACCGAGATGTCGCCGCTCCCCGGCAGGTCTGTTGACCTCAAGAAGCACCCCGCACGCCACCGGATTCCAATTTTCTCCCCGGCCGGATCCCCGACCTCCTGCCGCTGATTGTTCAAGATAGGATGGTGAATCCCCTGTACGACATCTCTGTCCACTCTATTCTTTCTCTGTCCTACAGGCGGTGGTTGCTTTGATGCATCTCTTGAGGTGGATTTGATTCATTTGTTGAGACGGACCTCTGCCCAGGGGAAGGTTGTGGGACAGAGCACGTATATGACAATTTTAACTTTTTGGTATGTACAGAGCCGTGGTCGATATGCAGATTTTCTGTAGTATTGATGAATGTTGAATCATATGCATGCATCCATTAGCTCACAGAAAATTGAAGAATGTTGTAATATTGGAATCTACCTTTTATTTTTTATTATTCTTATGTGATATATAAGATAGAATTATTTAAATATATTCAGTATAATGGTCACACTCTCATGCAAATGCAATTCGTCACTTTCACCATCCAAACAAGTTTTGCCATTCAACCTCAATATCAAGTTTGGGTTTCAAATATCAGAACATCCGAACAGAAATATTGACATTCAATCTCAATATCAATATCTTGAGATAGTGACATTCAAGCCAATATAATGCCATGTTTCCCAATACAAACATCCAAACAGAGCCTTAAGGATATCTGAGCCCATCAGTTTTCCAACAATTAACTTACCAAAAAAATAGGCATCAAATAACAGTAGGTGCAAGAAGAGATAATATCAAACAGAACTACAAAGATTACAAGTCTCAAGAAGTAACGCTGGAACCAATTTTATTTATAAACTTTATACAGAAGATTTTTTTTCTCACACAAATTGTTCTGCTAATCAAGACCATGATTGTTTGTCAAATTACTTAAGCTGGGGTCAAGCTTTTCGGAGTATGTGAGGTAACTCAGGTTCCATATTGAAAGGTTCAGTGTGGCGCTCTCCACTACCAGCAGTGCCCTATGGATAATGCATATACAGTTTCTTGAGATGAACCAAAAGTTTCCCGATAAAATAGCATTATTCCACACAAGCATGCATGAAAGGTTCCTGGCTTGAGAGTAAATTACAGTAAAAAAAATGAACTGGAATATGAAATATGAAATAAAGTTCAACGACGAATGATTGGAATTTTTCCCATTTGCCACTTAAGTGGAGCTAAATTGCATAATATGAGCACAAGAGTGGGAATTTTTTTTTCGAGAAAACGCAAAAAACCTTTGCGTTTCATTTCATTGAAAAGATAGAAGGTTTAGGTTACATGCCTCCTAAGTGGGAAATGTACAGATGGCAATTAAGTAATGGCAGTATGCGAGTTAGGCTTTGTCTTAGTGGAGAACATGTAAAACTCCATACAGTAATGTGTACCTGTGTTACATCATCCATGTGGGAATCCTCTAAGCAGGCTAGCTGTTTCGAACTTCTCCAATCCCACAGCAGAACCTACAGTCGAGTAACTTGAATGAGATTTAACATGAAAAACCTCTTGAAATCTTTGTCTTTTTTGCTCTAACAAACATGTAAATGAACTAAAACAATCATCGTCTCCAGATTACTGTACCAAATCTAATGCCCTGATAGTCAAATGTTTGCTAAAGCCCAACCCCCATTTGCAGGGGTGGGAGTAACCATTCTGCACAGCTATAAAGTGGCCAGAGCCGGTGCAAGTACAAGGTGGATATGAGAAGAATTTAAGCTGTTAACAGATACAACTCTAATCTGTAAGACAACGATACTCATTACCTGGGAATTAGAACCAGAAGCAAGTAGGTTACCACTTGATCCACCAAAGGAAAAGCTAAACATTTCGCGAGAGGCACCGCCATTTAGCAAAGATATCTGGCAGACAGTCATAGATCAGTAAAGTTCCAATTTAGAGAAACAGACATATTAAATCCCACCGTAGTAATTTGCAAATTGCTGAAGACCTAGTTATATGAGTAGTACACTGAATGTAATAGACCAAAAGCATGCCAGTAAATGAAGTGTCAAAAAATCCATGAAGACCTAGTGAATAGCTGCTTGATTATGTCCAGTAGCAGAAGTACACAAAAACTAATCACAATATAAATAAACACTCTGCATTGCGGATATTTCTATGTTAATGCGGAAAAAGTTTATAGGAGCAGTAGTCTAGAATTGAACAATGTCTTCTAAATTTAATGGATTTATAGTATTAATAACAAAGACACTGTCCAGGTTGTACTTTACATCATGTCGTTTCATGCTCTTAACAAAATAATATTTATCCAATTGTCCAAGGAACAGAGAAAAACTCAAGTAATATAATAGCATCACAAGATTAATACCAAACACGATCCAAACCAAGCATCACAAGATTAATGCCTCACAACTTCACGAGAGTAAACAACTAACAGCACAGAAAGTAACAAACATTCTTATGACTTGGAATACATATAATATTGAAAAACTATGTACATGTGATCTCGTTTGTACAATTTTTGCAAGAATGCATATTCACATGATACTAATTTATAGCCAACATAAATATTCAACAATCAGGGGGTACTAGAAAAGAAAACCTGCTTGAAGCTTCTTGTGTCCCAAGCTCTGATGGTTCCATCAGCAGAACAAGAGCATATTACTTGTGGTGACGACGGAGTTGAAAAGGAAATTTCATGGATAGTTCCTGTATGTCCTGTGCATTCCCCCATATACTGCCCGGTTGCTGGAGAATAGAACTTGAGTGCGTTTGTCGACAAGGAAACCGCGAGCGTCGAGATCTCCTGGCTTGTCACGAGATGTATGCAATATTCATGTACGAACAATGGGAAAGAAAAACGATAGAAGCCGGACTAGAGTTGCAGCATTCTAGTCTAATGACTAGTCAAAATAGAGCACATGGATGGATTACCCATTCAAAAACAATCTAATCATTTTAACCGCGGTGAAATTTGCAGCCTAAAGTTTAAGTCAATCATACTGGGGAAAGTGGAGAAAACATGGCATGTCGATCGCCGATTCAGAAACTGTCTAACTCCATTTATACCGAAATAGAATTTGTAACCTAAAGCTAGTTCAATCGAAGTGGGAAAGGGGGTACCAAGAAGCGATCTGGAAGACGTAGTCATCGCCGAAGTTGGTCTGGATGCTGTTCCTGAGGCCGAGCCGCCTCGTCGCCGAGGAGGCGACGCCGCTAGCCGCAGGGTTCGGGGTCAGGGAGCCAGAGAGCCCCGCTGAAAACAGGCTCGCCTCAGCTTCCACCTCCATGGCCGTTCCCGCCGCCGCCGCCGTGTCGCATCCTCCCTCCATCGCCCTCTTTACCACCACGTACCGCCTAGAATAATCCGCATAATAGTATCTCAGTATCTGAAAATTGCACATTCTGGGGCCCCATACGGGTCGCTGTCTAGAAAATCTAGCATGCGTCTCGTTGCCCCATTCATATATATACTCGGATTTTATCTGTATATGCAATGGAGCGCAATGTTCCGTACACAAATTCAACTGCAACATTGCATCCATGCGCGAGCTCGCAAGCATACACCTATATATGCTACAACATATCACCTGCATATGCGCGGTCTAGAGCAAAACCTAAGGAAAATACCTTGATTGGCTGGGGGGCGGAGAGGGAAGTCAGGCGGCGGTTCTTGGCGATGGCAGGGGCGGACCGAACAGCGGGAGCAGGAGATTCGTACGGAGCGTCGGGGCTGAGCACGGGGCGTTGGGGGCGGCGGATGGCCGGAGAGCGCGGGAGGAGGAGGAGGTGCGGCCGAGGAAGGGAAGCCCTACACCGGCAGGGGGAGCGAGGCGGGACACTTGGGCCGGGCCGGATTGTAGCCAGGCTTTGCGAATTTCAAAAGTAAACAAGTCCAGACTGAGGCCGGCCCGAAATAATTAAATATTGCATATTCATCAGTAGACCTTTTTTATTAAACAATATGCGAGAATTTTCCACCTTCTTTTGGATTTTTGGGTTGGCGGAGCCCAAGTGGCCAAGCCTGGTGAGCTCTAGCACGCTGACGCCGGTGTCTCTTGTCGACCACGCGTAGGGGTCCCCTTTTAGTGACACTAGTTAAATGCCCGTGCGTTGCTACGGTCTTTCAAGTACCTTTTCTATAATTTAAACGTAAAGCATGTGAACATTTGTGCTTTCTAACGCCAGTACCATCTATCCGAGAGAGCATGCAGTTTAGGTTCCTAAAATTACAATACATTGCCATTGAACAATGAGCATTAGCTATTGTATCTTGTCAAATAGATCGAGCACAATATATACTTAGTTTTCTCTGCAAAGCTATGGTCGTGAATCTATTTCTTATTTCCTTCTCTCCCTCCTCTACGCTTCCAAGTACACGATTCCTCCTTGCCCCAGAATTGATGTATCAATATACTTAGTTTTCCTGCAAAGAATCAAGTGTGCTCGTTGAGTATTCTAAAATTGATGTATCAATATAGCTGGTGTACCATGTCTAATAAAGGAGATCTAAGTTCTATCTTAACTAAATGTTCATATACTCATAGGAAACACATTTTCCCGGTTCTGTTCATAAAGCCTTGATATGCTCTCTACCATACTGACATTGCTAAACCACACCAAGGACAATTTTTCAAGAAAGTGAAATAAACAAAGTTGCATAATTGTGTCCAGCGGAAACAAAACAAAAAACCCAAGAGTGCATATCTTCAGTAATTAGGTAAAAACGATAGACCAGCTTAATGGTGCCATTTTTAAAATTTTAAGATAAAATTACTAATTGACAGATCTAGAGCTTGACCAGCATAAGTGCTATAAAGATAAACCACGAAATGAGATGTCTACAAATTTATGCAAGACAAGTAATAGCACCATATTCTTTACATAAAGGTTATTTTAAGCTGAGACTTGTTGATTTCTCCAATGATATTTTCTTTTGCACCAAAGGGGAGAAGATTGATTTCAGTTTGGTTTAGTCAACCTTCACTGAGAAAGATCAACATTTCATTTTTATCTTTGAAAATAACATGTTTTAGTTGAATGACTTCAAAGATAATTCAGATGTCATGCATGATGGAATCTATAACTCCCCGTAGCCTAAAAAATAATGACATGTTGATAATAAGAACATGGTGAATTTCTGACTTAATATATATTATAAACATGCAGATAATATTGTGTAAAGTCAAGAAAAACAAAAGGTTAAATTTTATTTTCAAAGGTTGTAAAATAATAGCACACAAGTGTCAAAAGATATTCACTTAAATTTGCATGTATCGAGCATAGTAAAAAAACCCTTGTGTGTCTAGTTAGAAAATATTAAATTGTATCAAACAAATATATCGAATTATCGATTGGTTGAAGCTCCACTTACCCCTTCCAGAGTGAAATCTGATATCATAGCAACGAGGAAAGCCATACCATCATCAAGATTATTTGCCCTCATGCAGTGATCTCTGAAGTAAACCCAACATAAAAGGACAGGTCCTAGTGAGGGAAGTTAACCAAATGATATACCTTAAGGTAGAGAAATGTGTACCTCCTTAGCAAAGAAAGATGCTCAACAAATTGATAAACATTTTCTCTAGCCCCTCTCATGTGGCTGGGCCTGTATTAAGCCCCTCAGTTTCTCAATTTAAACTTGGTTGATTGTTTCGTAGTGAGGATATAGAATGCATTAAGACTAAATGATAAACTCGTAGTAGATGTACCTGGATCTCTACATTTTAGAAATATAGATCTCGATTGCTTGATAAATGTGTACATAAGAAACAATGAAGAACATATTGAAATTGAATATAACTACATCAATACAATAGCCAAGATTATCAGTACAACTTGGTTTTCTTAATATTATTACTATTAGGACCCTAGGTGGGAACATCAGCATCACTGACTCAAGTGCCCAGCAACCAATATATATACATTTTCTCGATAGGATCCATAGTGATTGATGAGGCTAATTCCTTGCCTCATTATTGTTATCGAAACCGTGATGTCCTCTCTTTAATGACTTTTCTCTCTTAGTTCCAACCGCAAGAAAACTCGGGCAACCAAAGAAATATAAATTCATTTTTTCTTACCACTCGGTGCGGTTTCGAGAAATAAACTTTTTTGAAGACAATGTACACGAGATATTGGTTGAGAGTTGTTCTAAATATGATCCACAAAAAAGGTACACAAAAAATTGAGACAATTTCTAACCCGGAGTTTCGACTTGGGACCAATCAACGACCACTCGCTCCTTACTTTGAACCATTTCCATGAAGAAATCAGGAATACAGAGTGTAGAAAAGATTCCCGGCACGATTATCCTCCCTGTAAATTGCACATAATGAGACCAAGATGGGATGATAAAATATAATAGCACGACTATGGACGGAGTGCGACTGTTTTTTGGGAGTTAAAATCGTTTGGATGCCGGGATTTTGAAACTCACAGAGCAGCATAGCGTGCATGGTGAGGCTCCGGTGGGCGGCAGCGTGGTCCTCCTCAGCGAGGCGCGTTTACAAGTGCTTGAGGTCAACATAGGCATGTCCCCTTGTTCTCCCCGCACCAGGGCTTGATGTCGGCCTTTTGCTTGATGACCAAAAGCTCTGCCACGAGCAGAGCAGAGATAGTGAACCTCCATAGTGTGGGGGGTTGAGGCACCGACATATATAGCTTCCATTTGCGAGTATGGGAGTACCGAAGATGTTAAACTTTATTGTTCCAATAATAAATTGGAGCAATAGAAATAGTTAGGAGTTTTTTTTCTATGCAGAGAAGTACATACCACACAATCGTGCCACATCTCCCACTCTTGATGAGCACTTCATGTTACCTCTGATTGAACACCATTATCTCTCTCAACACAAGTCATCACAGAGATTGATTAATTGACAACCCATGCAGTATAAACAAATACATAATCAATAAGACATCATGATGTTCTCTATGCACAAATTCTCGATCATCTCCTCCTTTGATGTGCTGAACTGCATGCCATTTAATATTGAAACTGAACTGAAACATTGATCACACGCTGGAACCATTAAGAGTATCCAAAAACTTCAGTACAGTTTGCAGTTGATTATAAATGGCTATCTGATAGATCTGGGATTTAGCGTGCAAACTTGTGATCTTAAAAAAGAGATACGCCCATGTATATATCCAATATGTAGGCAATATAAGCTTGATCGATATGCAGATAAATGGTTTAGTTCTTCCTCCACATATCTACACATGCAGATAATCCCAGATAATCCAAATAAAATTCTTTTGCATTTAACACTGAACCATATAGAAATCATTGATGGCATACCATACAACACCGAACGATTCTGTTCCTCGATGACGCGATTACTACGCCGTGGCGATCTCCTTTCGTCTGCGCCCCTCTGGCCAGCCGCAGCCGTCGCGCCGCCTTGGTCGTCCCCGTTGGCCACCAGGGCCAAGCCTGGAGCTCCGCTGCCTGCCCTGATCTCTCTCCTCTGCCCTCGGCTCGCTCTTCCTCTACCTCAGCTACTTTCCGTAGTGCGGCTGACCACCGGAGCGAGCGCGGCCATCGCGGTCGGTCGGCGTTCGCGTATGCTCTAGCAGTCCCGCGCGCGTCCCTCATCTGTGTGGTGCTCTAAGGCCACCAGGACGGGAGGCACCTGAGTGTCGAAGTACCAGCTGGATATGACCCGAGGGAACTCCAACTGCCGTCCGGCTATGGCCGCCGTCGAGGGAGCTCTGACTTCCGTCCCGCTATGGACGCTGCCCAGCGAGCACGGGCCAGATGGGTGCCGGAAATCGCCGCTATTGCCTCCCTTGGTGCGCTCCAGCTGCGGCCGGGGAAGCTCCGACCTCCATCCCACCATAGCCGCCGCCGAGGGAGCTCCGACCTCCATCCCGCCATGAACGCTGCCGAATGAGCTGCAGCATCCCTCCCACTCTGGGATGCCTCCTAGCGAGCTCCGGTACCCGCCAGCTACGCGGATGGCTTTGACGCCGGCCTACTTCTTGCACGATTTGACGGCCAGCACCCGATTTGACAGCCAGCGGCCGATTTGTGGCTTCGTCGATCAGGGGGGGTGAGGAAGTCCACCCATGATACAGCGATTCAATCTCCGCTTTGTCTCTTCTCCGAGCCAGTAAATTGTTGAGGAAGATATGGGAAATTGGAACGCTGGGGAGATGCGTCAGGAAGGAAGTGGAGCGATTGATCTAGATTTCCTTATTTACTCACAGAGGGAGAGAGTTGTTAGGGGGCTAATTTGGAAAAAAAATACCCACGCGTGATTATCCTTAATTCCTGCGCTGGAAAATTTACGGCTTATGCTGTGTGAGATGGAGGGAGCATTGATTACCAATTGATGTCGTCATATATCTCAAAAAAAAAAATTGATGTCGTCATATGATTAGCGCTAAAGAGGGCGACCTACCTTAAATGTATCGGACGATTGGAAAGGAAGATTGGACGGATAGATTTTAAGCGGATGTTTTGAGATTTGACCGAACGGTCAGGATGTTCCCAATCTCCTCACCAAACGCGTTGTATGACGTACGACCAACTGGAATATAATAGTAAAGATAGAGTAGTGGCGGTGGTGGCGCTGTGCACAATCTTATCGGTGTCTTAATCTCCTCAGGTGGTGTTGTGCGTTGGTGTTCCGTGTTGTTGTCGACCTAGCATGCCTTTAGCCCCCTCTCTCTGGTTTTCTTGTACAAACCTTTGGCTTGATCTTGTGTTTGGATGTGGAACTGGTTATAGGTTGGTTCAGCACTTTGTATCTTCTGCTACTAACGTCATTAATTTAACGTTGCATGTTGTCTAAAAAAAAGCCTAGCCCTGCTGTTAGAGACTCTCTTCCTAGTTTAAACTAACAAACTTACTTGAGAAAAACAGAATCACGATCCTAACTTAATCGTTTTTCCTCTCACGGCAAAGAAAGCCGTCGCTTCCAAAACCTAGCCGCTCCACTTCAGCTTCCTCCATAGATCGGGTTCCCCGCCCGGTCGGCTTCGCCGGTGTCGGGAGGAATTGGGAACCCGGTCTATGCGTGGAGTTTCAATAAAAGCGGTGTTTTCAGTAGATTATCTTAGGGTTTTAGTAGCTGCCTTTTTTTGGTTTCTCCTCAGTAGAGATGGCATCGTCTGCAATAAGTGATATTTAAACTTTCGCTCGATGACGAGATTTCTTTCCGACGTCAACGGTGGTGTCGGAAAATTACAATTCTCTAGGTATGGGTCTTTAGATCTTGCTTCGCTAGATCGATTCTGGATCTTTTCTCATGGTTGTCGCGAGGAGGATTATTCTCGCAGTTTTTGTCCTGGCCGCTATGACCTTGACAATGGTGATTCGTACTCGTAGTCTGGGCTCTCCAGGATCATGGTGACCAATTATTATTCCCTGGCATACTAGTGTTGGTACTCTTGCCGATATTGATTGATTACTTTAATAGCTACGCGCGTGCACATAACATTTGCACTGCGGCTCAAATTAAAATCATGAGAGAACCTTCATTCATATTTACATATCTCTAGGCTAGTATCTATTTTTGGCTACCTTCAGAAAAATAAAAGATTGTGTGATGGAGGAAAAAAAGAGTTCTTTAGTTTGAAGAACTAGATTACTCTAGAAGTCTACGGAAATAATATTTTAAAATGAAAATATAATACTCCATCAGGTTCATTTTAATTAACTCTAATATGGATATATCTAAACATATTTTAGTTTTAGATACATATATTGGAGTCAATTAATATGAATAGGAGGGAGTAGCATCAATTATATGTCCATAAAATTATTGGGCAAATAATGCAATGACCCATTAAAATATGGCCAACGTTTTGTACTCGTTTCAAGTAAAAAATAGTTCCAGTCATGAGATTAAACTTGTTTAGATTTTAGTATTCCTCCAATACAAATTAATTGATCAACTTATGTAGTACATAAATGCATTTGTTACAAGATACATTCCTATCCAAATAAAATGAAATCAATTAATTTGGATCGGAGAAAGTAGAAATCCACCAACATTTTTTTAAAACAAAACACAAACACTTCTCACAAAGAAATAAACACTTAATTTGAATGCTAAGTAAAGGCATGCCACCCAAGAGGCAGATGTAACATAACTTCCACACAATGTATCCCTTACATACATCAAGAAACCATTCACATATCTCTTCCCATCATCAAAATTCATTAGAAATGCACCCACACGGATTAACAGATCAAAATTCCAACCAGGAACAGACAAAGATCAGCTGGCCAGTATATCGCCACAAAATTCTGCAGTTTCTGAGATGGCCAGGCCTGTACTACATCAAACCTACTCCACAAGGCGGCTCTCAGCTGAACGCCCTAGAAATACGAAATGAAACAACAAAAGCTGGCACAAAACCATCGCTCCCAGTTCCAGCATCATCTATCTTCGCCGCAGGATAAAATGTTTCAGGTACTACCAAGCTGGCTCAGGATCAGTTTGCTTCCAGCATGCTATCTTTTAGTATGTTGCCCTTTTAGACTTTTGCCATAACTATCAATCATCTTTTTGCCATGCTTCATCATCATATGTACAGTTACCAGCAGAGCCTCGAATGACAAATATGTCTGGACCAGCTTATCTATTTATTAAGCCCATGCTATGACAAAGGAACAGCCTTGTACAGGTTTGCGGTTCCATGGAATACGGTGAGGTGTGCCCCGTTAAGATAAGCTTCCAACTGCAACCAGTAAGTTCAGATCAGATTTACATCCATCAGCCATATCATCTGAACCCAATACAATAAAGGAAAATGTAACAAGGAGGGTAACAGACCTCTTCCTGAGGGATTCTGGAGAAACCAAACTTATTCATCCAGATTGATTCAGCTTCATGGGCAGCTGGAAGCATGAAGTGCTTGATCTTCAGTGAAGTCAGCATCCTTTCCAGGCATGAAAACAAAACTTGGAAGTAGCCCTGTTTTTTATCATAAAATAAAAGGATGTGAAATCAATAATAATATATCTATACATGAATGGAAAGAACAAACAGGCTAGCTCTTTACTACTGTACTATAAAGATAATGCTAAGTAGCAACTGTAGACTCACCAGTCCTTGAAGATCCATACTGGTTGCAACCAGTGGCAATTCAGCAACGTCACCTCCCATGACACGCAAAAGTGCTGCTGACACAACCGTAGAACTGCAACAGGCAAGTAAGATTCAGTAACAGTGCATATAGTAGTCTGGCCAAACTTAAGTTTTATTAATAAACAATTCTTACCCTAAAAGTAAGACTGCACAGTACATTCCACTGTAATCCTGGCCTGGCATTCCATCCTTAGGTCTCCTCCTGGGAGAACAGAAAAAAAAATATTAACACAGTGACATATGCAATGAACAAAATATGGAAGAGCAGTTATCTCTCTTACCCATTGACCATCTCAGGAATTAGATCCCTACCCGTGTGAGCTTCAACGATTGGATCAAAAGATTGCTGCATGAAAAAAAACAGCCATATAAGTGAACCAATCAGTATATATCATTGATAAAATAGCGAGCTAAGAGAAGTGCCACATTCATAATGTTGCTAAAACCCTCAAACAAAATGCCGCATACAAGATAGAAAAATGCAGCACATACATGAATAATTGGTACAGCAGAAGAAAGCAATAAGTTGCCATCTTCAGTGGCACTTCTACCAGCAAGCAATTGCCATCTGATTTCTGCATCGTTGTCCATGGTTAAACTTCTGGATTCATGTTTCTTTCTTATGATATCAATATCTGACTCCGACAAAGGCTGAGGTCCAATAGAAATTATCTTGTCCAAAGAGGAGCGTATCTCAGAGCACCTATTGCAGCAGAACCACTCCCCTTCAGGTAATTCCTGCAAAGAAGAAACAAGCTACTGTGTTATCTTCCACCAAAGATGTCAGCACTGTTCCTTTCCCGTGGATATATCATTCACATAAATGCGAAGATGAAGTTATTATGTACTAACCTTCAGATCTACCTGCCATTGACTTCTCAGACATCCTACATGGTATTCTTTCTCACACTGAAAAGCACAGAAATAAAACAAGTTAGCCAAGTATACCACAGTAATACAGAAATATATTATGCATGCACCATCAGAATTTATTGTTCAGACAAAGATTAAATCCAAAAAGACGTAGGAAAATCATATATTAATAACAAGATCATAAGTTGAATGTAAGCAGAAACAAATCATGATGCATTTCGAGTACAAATATAGAACACATACTTGATCACAGAGTATCACAGTGCGCTCATCAAATACTGCATTATTAAAATCCTTTTTCCTGCACAAAGAAGATTTGACAGAAATATTACAACGTAGAAAATCATACAACATGGAGAGAAAGTAACAACACAGCTAGAAATTTTGGAGAAAGCCTTTATGCATAATACAGCCTGCCAAACAACAAGGATCTTTACTTGGACTTTTGTTGGTACAATCATGAGGTCAAATTCTACTAGTCATTGTACACTTCTGGTCCTCTCACGGAAGATTTCGTATATTTATGATATCCAGACCACATCCTTTGTTTATATTTAATGGCAGGCTTGCTTCTGCCGTTGTGCACCTTTCATTACGGTTCTGCCAGCTTTTGTACTAATTACGTCTCACCACAGAAAATTGAAAAAAAGAAATTTCCAGACCACTAGTTCATTACCATGCTCTTGTTACCATTCCTCAAAGTAAATCGAA
Source organism: Lolium rigidum (assembly GCF_022539505.1). Taxonomy (NCBI): domain Eukaryota; kingdom Viridiplantae; phylum Streptophyta; class Magnoliopsida; order Poales; family Poaceae; genus Lolium; species Lolium rigidum. Next base: position 15,221,536 of record NC_061508.1, on the reverse strand, counting down.
TAAAAAGTTCGATAAGCATTACTTGCTACAAGTTCAAAAATCTAATACCGCTAGACACCACCGTAGTTTATATAATCATATTGATCATACCTACACCTAAAGGCTGAAAATTGAGCATGCACAAAATCATGTGAATCTTGGATCCTGCATGCTAAGGTCTAAACTCATGGGAAAACGTAAGACAAGTAGTACTCACTTGCATAGGGCACATCCTCCAAGGTCATCCGAGATTGGGACAATTCTTATAGCTCTCTTCATTATCTGTTCAATAGAATCAACTCCGGCTTGCCTTCCAGCAGCCTTAGCATTTTTATTTGCTGCTAAAGCCTTTTCTTTTTGAACAAGGATGGTACAGTTATCACAAAACCATTCTGAGGGAACCTCAGACAGCCCAACGCAAGCTACAAATTGTAAATAAGAAGACCCATGTTAGATTGATTGTTTAACAATAAATTATCATTTACAAGAACATAACTAACAAGTACCACTCTTAAAGCATAGACAATTAATTAGGAAGAGACAAGACCATACCTAGGTGAAATGACCTTGGACACATTTTGCAAGCGAAAATATCTCCCCCTAAACCACATTCTCTGCACAGATCATCAGTTTCACGTTCCGACAATTCCATATCTTTTGATATTTTCATTGACAGCTCATGCAAGGATACCCCGTTCGATGTGAAGATGTTGTCATACCTGGTAGCAATGTAATAGATAAGAGCAAGCGGACAAGTGCAGGTTGGTATAATCTAAAACAGGGTAGCACAAAGACTTACGGTTTGCGTCTTGATCCCTCACCCGCATGAGCTTCAAATGCCGAGGGACTAACCTGGATATTCCTCATCAAAGGTCAATTCACATGAAATAATGGACACATATTAAAAAGTAGCTTTGGTAGTAAAGGAGTCGCACCACTTTATTGCAGTGGTTACAGTAGATTCTTTGATCCTTGATGTACCCATCGACCTTTCTCTACGCAATGCAAATGCAAATTATCAACCAAATAACACAGGGTGTGCTTAGAGAAAATTGGGAAGCAGCTCTTGGTCTACCAACCTGCCCGTCAACATAGTAGGCTACTTCAGTGCCATCAAGCAACACCTTAAATACCAATTTGTGTAGGCCAGTGTCCCTGAAAGAAGTATCAAGCAGCATCCAATGAATTATGTGCTTAACAATGAGAAGAAAAAAAAAGGTTATCATAAGTACAGAACTAGAAGTACCGACTTTGTTGTTACTTTTCCAGTACTCCCACCTTTGCTTAACGATATCTTCTTCAACGAAAACTCCTTGGAACTTGGAGTCAGACTATAGCACCCCAAAACAAAACATGGAGAGGAATACCATTTGTAAATACAATAGCATAAGTTGCAAGCTAGAAGTCAACAGGTCTCAAATATATAGCCAAATAAAACAACCAGAACTGTGAAAGTTGCATAAGATTAAAGTATGTCAGGTAGTAATATAACATTTTATTTGCTTGATAGTGTGTGAAGTTGTATCTCCTAGAAATGTTATTCAACCAATGGTGGGGTGTCATAGTTAATTGGGCATAAGAGCACATCTAGCACATTATGACGCTTAGATTGCTTACCTGGAATTGCTCTTGTTACATGTATATGGGGAAGTGGGATCTTGAGGTTGATTTGACTCTAGGCAACAGTGACACAGAAAGTGTTCAGTTTGTGATGAAGGAAGATGCCCTGCAGCATTAGGAGACGTAAGGAAACACAGTAAGGCACCAGAGAAAACTAAAACCCCCAGAAGTATCTAAGCAAGAGAGCCTCACCGTTGCAATTCAGACAATTCATGCGGCTCCTTATACTCATGGGATCAATGGAAGACTGGATTGTTTTGTTAAGAGATTCCAAAGGAGAACTTTCACAGGCACGGATCACATCCCGCAAACTATTACCGTTCGCCAAGTAGATGTGATCTGCAGGGTGTTTTTGCTGCTTCCAGCATGTTGTTCAAACAAATAAGTAGAAATGGCCTGTAACATTCAAAAAGAGAACAAACATTACGTAAGCAATTTGTGATACGCAACGGCTTACAGATACAGGAGTAAGCACTAACCTATTTTTTTCCTTTTGAAGGGAAGGAGTACTAACCTTGGAGCCATTACACTTAACACAAAAGCAACGTATAATGTAACCTGTAATCACTCCATTCAGCACAGGCTTCTGCAACTTGCAAACAAAATTCACATTAATTGCACCGCGTTACAATAGTGTCCTCTAATTGTTATAACATGATCCACAGTAAAACGCTCAACATGGCTACCATAGAATAACAAAAGAAAGACAGTTTAAATATATCCAAATATCTCAACATGCAGCAGCTTATTTGAAGAGTGGCAATTCATTAGGCTAATTGGTTCATTGACATTCACAATATAACATGCCATGGCTACAAGAAGTTTGGCATAACAAGATGTGGCATAACAGTGTTGATAGAGCTTATGAATAACACTATCATACCTTGCTATGAGGGATGATATACATGACCGGCATTCCCTCCAGCAGGCCTGTGCTGAGCAACTCTCTGACGTTGGTTGGGTGCTTAGTAAAGCAGTCAACCTTCTTAGACATCTTCATCTCCATCTTCTTCACCGATGGAGGGGTGTGTGATGTGCTGTCAGCTGGCTCTTCAGATACAGCCAGATTGCTGGTAGGGCGTGCCTCAACCTTTGGCTTGAGCAGTGACCTTGTGAACCTCCTCCCTGGTGTTTGAGCCAATTCAGTCGAGGAATCTTTCTTGCCCTCACTGTCTTGACTTTCACTAGCTGCAGCCTCTTTGTCCAGTTTGTTACCAAGCAGTGATCGTGTGAAGCGTCTTGCAAGCTTGAGGCCAGCAGTGGAAGCAGGTGTGGCGGCTTCCTCAGCAGCTGAAGGAGGATCAGCCAGGACATTGTCCAGTATGCTCGGTCCATTTGATCCATGACAAGCATCCATGAGGTTGTCCCTGTGGTTCTCTCCGGCCACAGCAGTGGATTCCTGCAAAGCTGGCCGCGCATCCAATCCCAACACAGCACACTCTTCCGGCATTGCAAGCGGCGGCGCAGCGGCAGCATTGGGCTCATTAGCTCCTGCTTCCTGTTTTGCAGGCTCGCCAGGCTGTTGGGTTGTGAAATCAGCGTCTTCTCCAGGAGCATCGGATCCATCCTTTAGGTGCTGAGGGGAGACGACAGGAATGGATCCCTCCTCCTTCTTCTTCTCTGCTGGCGGCGCTAGGGCGCATGCGTCCATAAGGTCGGCGTCGTGGTGGGCCTCGACGTCCACCATGACGAGGTCGTCGTGGTGGCTGGCCTTGGGCGGAGGCTGGGCATCCAAGGCTGGCGGGTCGCCCGCGTTGTGGTTGGCCTTGGGCGCATCGGCATCCAAGGGCGGTGCCTCGGCGGCGTCGTGGCTGGCTGCCTTGGGCGCCTCGGCGGCGGCGTCGTGGCTGGCTGCCTTGGGCGCCTCGGCGTCCAAGGGAGGCGTTGGCGGGGAGACCAGATCCGCGGGCTCCTCCGCATCCTTGCTGGGAGGCTCCGATCTAGTCTTACGCCTCTTGGCGGCGGCTTGGGCGGAGGGTGCGGGGGAGGAGAGGGAGCGGCCGGAGCGGGTACGGCCCGGCGAAGCGGTGATCTCGGAGAGCGACTGGAGCGCGAAGGCGAGCTCGCGCTTCATGGCCCGCGGCGCCGGAGATGAGATGCCGCCTCCGCTGCCGCTGCCGCCGCCGGAGGAGGCGGTCATGGAAATCCAGAGGCGATCGCCAGCGGTGGGATTGGATTGGATTGGATTTGCTTAGCTTAGGGTTTGGAGAGATCGGAGGAGGAAGAAGATGGAGAAGAAGGATGCGGAGGAGTCCGTGTGGTGTGCCCAGACCCCAGTACTAGTACTCCGTATATTAATTTCTTTCGGCTTTGCGGAAAGACCATATTGCCCCCTTCCCTTCCAAACCAAACTGTTTATTTTTTCAACAAAACATAGTCTTTTTGGTATATTTTGCCATTTTTTATTAATATACTTGTATTTCTATTTTGTCTATTTTCGGTAGAGAACGCGCAATCGCAATGGCAACGGGTATATATTGTTTTTTTTGTATTCGATCTGGGTGGGGGTTGGTAGGTCGTAAAGGCGTCCAGCTCACAATAGATTGTTTCTATCTTTCTGTATTGATTCGCGAGAGGGTGTATCGGCACCGATCCAGCTATAGCATTAATAGCGGCTTTTCTATTTTCCTCTAAAGAATAGCGGAAAGATACGAGTTTGGTTGTAGGCATATGACCCAGATAACACGTCCACGGTTTTCTTGGCCGCAAGTCCAATTGCGATGGACGGCGATGTAAGTCCTCGAAAAAACTACTGCCATAGTAAGTTGACCAGGGAAGAGCACGTCGCTCTTTGGCCACGTGTCCTTGTAAAACAATACGTGTCCTTGTGAAACGGATGCGTTGGTTATATCATTTTGGTTATGTTTCGGGTTACGCGGTCTTGATTACAAACTTTCTTGGATGTTGTACCTTGGTACGGTGATATGGAAAGATGATGTTGTTCCGAATAGCGGGTAAAAAAAACATGAAACACAAGATTCTCCCTGTATTTGAAAAAAATGGGTCGAAAATAACATCGTGTCGGCTTTGGTGTCATTGGTCTTATTTGGTGCATAAAATGGGACGAAAATAATCCAGCTAGTATTTCTAATTGGATTAAGTTGAACTCGACGACTCTTGGTCAATCATTGTCCTAAGAAACGAACGAGCAACGTTTTTTTTTCCATATAAAACAGCAAATACCATTTCTTGGGAGTAGCATTCCTTGCTTTGCATGTACATCGAGTGTGTTGGCTAGGTTTTTTTTTAATGAGTGTTTGCTAGTTGGAGGGGCAGTATCGGGAGAACGAGTGGGGGTTACGTACGGTCGGAACGAGATCAAAATAAGGCAATGCACGTCACTGCGCAAGGTTCATTCCCAACGGTTGGATTTGTTCGCGTACGTACTCCACTTCACTCGATCTCCACTACGTGATGCATGCATGGTAGGGTGAGCTTGGCCGTACATACGAGCCGAGGCCATGCACGTACGTGTAGAACCAAAGGAGCATGCATACCCTAGTTAAATACGTCAACTTTTTTCCTTCCTTACGTTTTTGTCCAAGAAACTCGTACTCCATATAGAGTCCACGTAAGTGTTGTTCTTCTATGCATTTCGTGTTTTACCTGTGATGACGAGTTTTGTCGTCCGGCACGACAATCAGTCGGCAGTGAATGTTGACGCTTTGACGAGCTGAAAATGCCGGTAAATCACCTCTGAGAAACGATGACACTATTATCAGTCGTTACACATCATGTATATGATCAACAATCTATTTTGTCGATTTTCTTAATCGAGCTACCCCATTTCCCGCTAATTTCCCAACTAGAACAACACACATTAAAAATGTTTAAAAAGGTGTAACTAGGAAGGGACTTGGACGGGCTACCGCTCACGTAATGCTCATGGGCTGACGCCGGGCGATGAACCTAGGCCCGCAAATTAACTCTTCAAAACAAGCTTTAGTCATGCTTTATAAATAAAGCCACACACGGCCGAACCGATACAAGGTAATGAGGAGAACCTCTTACAAAACAGATCAAATATAAACTAAAAAGGTACAACAAGAGCCAAAACTTGCCACCGAAACTAACAAAACGAGACCGAGGATCGGGGCTCCATGACGACGCCCCCAACATGGTAACGACGTGTACGTCGTCGTCGTCGAGATCGCAAGGTCAAAGGATTCTCCCGGAGCCATTGCGCGACGAAGATAGCCACAACGCCCCAAGAGGGTTACTACACCAATAGCGTCGCCACCGTTGGCATCGAAATGTGGAGCTCTCGCTCGAAAAAACCTTCACACACACTCGATAACTCGACCACCCAATGGCTTCGAGCCTGGGCTCCAAAACGCGATCTGGGAGAAGAACACCGCGCCATCAACTCCAGGAACTCCCGCCGCCTGCTCCTCACCATCCTCATGACCAAAGAGAAGGCCATCACCACCGCTACATCGCTCACTGAAGAAGCGTCCTGATATCCCACAAGTATAGGGGATCGTGTGTAGCCTTTTCGATAAGTAAGAGTATTGAACCCAACGATAAATATTCTTTCAAGTTCTATCAACCACTGATACAACTCTACGCACACTAAACATTTGCATTATCTAGGAAATAAAACTAGAGCAACAATACACGTACTAAAGATAGCTTTGCATGATAATAAATAACAAAAAAGTAAAGTTAGTTGCTGCAGCAATAAAATACACTAAACTAACAGAACCATGAGCGTGGAATAATGATGGTAATTTTGGTGGCTTTGTCCAAGTTTAATTAGCAAATAAATCGGGTTTATTGTCTTCGATGCAGTTTTCTATGTGGGAGAGGCTAAATATACATGCACTCCACTACTTGGAATTACAAGTACTATATGATTTAATTGTTAGCAAGCATCCACAAATACTAACAATGCATTAAGGTTTCCCCAACCATAGTCTTAAGTTAATGGTCATCTTACTGTAGGATAACGTTGCATAGAAAACAAAAAATTTCCTACCGCGAACACGCAATCCAAGCCAAGATGCAATCTAGAAGACGGTAGCAACGAGGGGGTATCAAGTCTCACCCTTGAAGAGATTCCAAAGCCTACAAGATGAGGCTCTTGTTGCTGCGGTAGACGTTCACTTGCCGCTTGCAAAAGCGCGTAGAAGATCTTGATCACGATCGGTTCCGGCGCCACGAACGGGCAGCACCTCCGTACTCGGTCACACGTTCGGTTGTTGATGAAGACGACGTCCACCTCCCCGTTCCGAGCGGGCAGCGGAAGTAGTAGCTCCTCTTGAATCCGACGAGCACGACGGCGTGGTGTCGATGGTGGTGGAGAAGTCCGGCGGAGCTTCGCTAAGCGTGCGGG
>NC_061508.1:15123874-15214502 GCF_022539505.1 Lolium rigidum | reverse complement strand
TTTTAGGTCGAAAGGGATTTTATAGGCGAAGAGGCGGCGCAGGGGGCACTGGGGCTCCCCACCACAGCCGGCGCGGCCCAGGCCAGCCGCGCCGCCCTATGGTGTGGTGGCCCTCCGGCCCCTCTCCGACTCTTCTTCGGTGTTCGGAGCCTTCCGGGAAAAATAGGAGGTTTGGTCTTCGTTTCGTCGAATTCCGAGAATATTGCCCGAACAGCCTTTCCGGAACCAAAAACAGCAGAAAACAGGAACTGGCACTGTGGCATCTCGTCAATAGGTTAGTTCCGAAAAACGCATAAAAATGATATAAAGTGTGAACAAAACATGTTGGTATTGTCATAAAACATGCATGGAACATTAGAAATTATAGATACGTTGGAGACGTATCAGTGGACACCGGAGCGGCAGTTAACATTATGCCATACTCCATGCTACGTCGGTTGGGACGCTCCAGCTCGGATCTGATCAAGACCAATGTGACACTGAGCGATTTCAACGGCCAAGCATCTGACGCACAAGGTGTTCCGAACGTGGATCCGACCGTAGGAAGGAAAACTGTCCCTACGACGTTCTTTATTGTCGACGAGCAAGAGCTCCTATGCTTCGTCTTACTAGGGAGAGATTGGATCCACGCCAACTGTTGCATTCCATCCACGATGCACCAATGCCTAATACAGTGGGATGGAGATGAAGTAGAAGTCGTCCACGCAGATGATTCAGCCAAAATTTCAATGGCTGGCATGAACGTTTGGGAGACATCAGGCCAAGAGCCACTCTCAGGCATCAATTTGGACGACTGCGAACGCATCGACGTGACAAAGGACGGGGTTAGGTTGGTTTTATCCACCGGCCTAACCGTGTAACAAAGGCAACATCGATGGACAAACGTGGCGATGCCGATCCAGGTTGGTCGGCCCCAAGGATCTATGGAGGAGCATTGCAAAACCTTCATTGAGCAATTCGACATGGAGGCCGATTCCAGCAATCGGCCAAAATTATCCTCACCATACATTCTGCCTGGGTTCAGCATTTGATCCAACAGGGAATACCTGAAGAGCCGATACCCTCAATTACTTGAAAGAATCGGCTCGGGGGGCACCTAGGTGGATAAAACACGAGGATATGAAGTGGAAGTGTCTTTCAAATGCCCAGTAGCCCAAGATATTCTTTGATGATGGGTATTGAAGTATGGGGGCCGATACATAAAACGGCCATATAAAAAATTCAGAAATTTTTAAGCACAGCCGATGCGCAGACATCGACTTAAGGATAGAAAGCCGGTGCATAGCCATCGACTCTAGCAAAATTTCATGGGATCTACCAGTGGCATGTGCAAAACACAAGGACCTCCAGCCTCCGTGTCGGAAGAGTTCTATTTCGAGCCGTTGTGTGATCATCCGCAATATCGACTTTCAACGGAGGAGGGGTGATCGGCTCCGGCCGGCTCTGCATGGTAGTTCTCTCAGACATGATCGAGCCTAGGTCCATTTGTCTGAATTGCGTGTCCTCGTCTCTGTTTCGCCTTGACTGAGACTCGGGGGGCAGCTGGTCTGGTGGATGCTCTGTTTTTGAAAGCCGATTGGGTGGCCATCGGCTAGTCCTGCGTCGTGATTTTCGTCAAGGGTGGTGATCCAGCAGAACTTAAACTCATTGGTCGAAAAGATGAAGGATAGATCATGAAGGCTTGATGCGCTGACATCGGCTTTTTGAGCTTTGACCAAGTTCGCAGTCACCCCGTGGTCGAAGAGATGAAGGGCGGATTATGAGAGACCGATGCGTTGCCATCGGCTCATTGAGAATCGGCTTAAAGGAAATCGACAAAATCAAATTGGGGAAACTTCTTCATTAATGAACAGGATTTCTTACAAAGAAAGAGCCGATTGCTCAAAGAAGGAAGAACAAAAGAAGGGTCTGTTGACCAATCTACTACTACTAGGCCTACACTAGTAGATCCTAGTCTACGGGCCATCGCTGCCCTCGTCGGCATCCTCGGAGCTCTCATCGGCACTACTGCCGGTGGGCTCCTCGTCGCTGCTCCCGTAGCCCTCTACGGGAGCTTCATCCTCCTCTTCATCATCGCTGTTGTCGTCGTCCCACCACATGCGGAGGCGTTTTGCCGGCGGGTAGCCCTCGAGGGAGTCGTCGTCATCGTCTTCCTCTTCCTCTTCTTCAGAGGAGGGGCAGCCGTCCCAGGGGAACAAGTCATCCTCGCTTCCGATTCCAGTTCCCCATCGGCGAGGAACTGGAGATCTCCATCTCCGCTGGTCAAGGACTTGTCGTCCTCGGACCAGACGGAGGAGGCGTGGTCCTCCTGGTCCCATTCTTCTGGTGCGCGTATGTCCTCCGGCGTCTCACGGGAGGAGGAAGACCAATTGGAAAGACCGGAAGAGGAAGAGGAGGAAGAAGACATGGTGGCGCAGGAGGGTTTTTTGGGTGCTAATGCGAGGAGGATGAGGGAGAAGCAAACTGTTTGGAACAGTTAAATAAAAGGGGATATGGTAGAGATTCAATGCCACAGCAGTTTCCGAGGAAGTGGTGGCCAACAGAAAAAAAAAACAGTTTTCGCAGGCCACGCGGAGAAGTGGAAGAGGCAAGGCATCGTGATGAAGGATACTGCAGCAGTTCTGCTCTGCCACGACATGACCCGACGAAAGAAAAGCGTAATGATTTTGGAAATGTTATTTCCAAAACCAGGGGGGCATGTGTTATCACCAGAATTTGACCGGATCAGAGGTGGGCCGCGATTGGAGATGGACTTGAAGAATATATATATAGAAGAAATACATGAATCGGCCTTGTGTACCAAGTTTGGGCTAATTGCCCGTGTATCTGTACCATAGTAGGATACGTGTCGGTTAGAAGTTAGAGTTTAACCCGTGCACGGTTAGGTGCACGCATGAATTAGAAAGTCCCCCGGACTATAAATATGTATCTAGGGTTTATGAAATAAACAACAACCAACGTTCACCACAAACCAATCTCGGCGCATCGCCAACTCCCCCGTCTCGAGGGTTTCTTCCGGGTAAGCACCATGCTGCCTAGATCCACGTTTATTCGTCGTTCATGCGTTGCTCGTACTGAAGCCTTTTTGATGGCGAGCAACGTAGTTATCATAGATGTTTTAGGGTTAGCATTATTCTTCGTATCATATGCTATCGTCAGTGCAACCCTTAGGCATCTAGCCGCCCTTACGCCTATCACGGGTGTAAGGGCGGCACCCCGCTTGATCATCGTTTAGTAGATCCGATCCGTTATGATTGCTCCTTGTTCTTCAAGGATTAGTTTAATATCTGCATTGTTAGGCCTTACAAACGGGTCGAAGGATCCAGTGGCGCGTAGGGTGTAGTTTGCTAGCCCTAGACAGGATGTTCCGAGGATCAACTTCGTGTTGGTATTTAGGCCTTGTCTAGGGTTGGTTTACGATCACCGTGCGTGGCCGCGAGGCTCGATCACGAGTAGGATGTTCCGATTATGCGGTGAAAACCCCAGATCGTAGTAGGTCGTTTTAGCTTTATCTTGATCAAGCAGGACCACCATCTGATCGTACACCTCGTACGTATCATGGGTGGATCGGCTCTTTGAGCCGATTCACAGGACAACCTGAGAGCCGATCGAGGCTCGTATTTAACGTTTACGTGTATGCCATGCAGGAAACTAAGCGAGGCATCATCCAACACCTTCCTGACCAGGTATAGGTCAGGTGGCACGCCCTTGCATCAGCATCGGACGTGTGCGCAGAAGGCTTTGCGGGCCGTCGCTCGGAGGGACCAGGGCCAGCCGCAGTCCTGGGAGATTCCCGGCTCTACGGTGTTGCCCGTCGCTGCCCGCCGGTGGGTTTCTGACCGCAACAACCTCTCACTTCCCTCTCGATCATCTAGGTCACCCGTCCACCCTCTCATCATCGTGCTGGCTGTGCTGGTCAACCTCTTACACTTGTCTCTTAATTCATGAACAAGCTACCTTGTACATGCTGCACATATCTCAAGCCTCTAGTATCTCTAAGACACCCCCACACTATTGGTGTGGTATTAGTAGTGGTTGTTGGATAATGATGGTAATCTATAGCAGCATTTTTCCTAGAATCAGTATCAATCTCGTGGAGGTGCGGCGTCATGGAGGTACATTGTGTAGGTGTAGACAGTGTCGTCACTGACCTTGTTGTGCAATGCTCAAAAGTTCAGTGTGTCGTATTTATATTTGTCTTGCACATAGGTAACGTAAATGTCGTGGCCACCGTCGGTGGCGGCATGCTATTCTTTCGACGCACCGTCGTGGTATCCCTTTGTGCCGGCTTCGTGTATGGCCGTGTGAGGATGGTTGTGATAAGTGAGAGGTAATGACATGATGTGAATAAGAGGTGAGTTTAAAACTATGCTCGTATACAACCAAACATACTAGGTTTTGTTTCTCTGCTGGGAAACAAATCTTCACGGGTCACCAAACGAAATTCAAAATATGACCGTCGCATTTTGGACGGGCTATGTTCCCTGGGAAATCTAAGATGGCCGCATGCTACCAAATACACCTAGAGTGGTCAATAGACATGTCCCAAAGACATGTTTACCTTTTTCCGTTTGCAAGGGAGGCAATTAGCGAATGAATACAATATCAAATACCAAATTATGGTCAGACATTAGACTCCGAAAAGAAATGAACATACACCACATGCACATAAAAAAGATATAGTCAATATACTTGTGATTAAAGACATGTGTATTATAAAACACATAATAGATCCCTTATTACAGAATTAATAATAATTTACTTTCTCCGGTTCAACTTATAAGGAATGCACATATTATTTTAAAAAAATTGACCATTAATTTTGTCAATAAAAAATAAATTATGTGCCACCAAAATTATACTCTTTAAAATTTCTTTTAAATACGAATTCAATGGTATAACTTTTCGGCATATGTCTCATATTTTGTTGATAAAATTGGTGCTCAAAGTTTTTCTTAAACTACATATTTTATAAGCTGAACTATAGGGAGTACATGTTTGCACATTTCCTGTAATGTGAATACAAAAGCCTATGCCACCACCTAATAAAAGTGCTCTTTGTCCAAAGAAAATAGTAAATCATGCATTCCTTCACCTAGCATGTCTATGCTATTGTATAAATACAAATATTTAAAAATCAATGACATGGAAATATCAAAGCATTTTCGCAGATACTAACATAAATGATCAAGTGCATATGAGATAAATACGAGTTTAATCATGTCATGACCTAAACCAAACAATCAAAACATGGCATTTTGATGAAAGGAGTTGTTCGCTTGCATGGACAAGGCGGTTTCAAAGTTCTCTCTTTCAAGTGGATAGTCTTCTACTATAAACATTTATTAAAAGTGTATGTAGGCGGTAACAGCCACTGAAGTTGCCTTATCTGCAACCTAAGGTCGCGATATTGAAAGATCGTGAATCGGGGAGAGGGTCGCTGGTGTGCAGACTCCCTCGCCATTCTTTCGTTCCCATCACGACGAGGTGAGGTCTCTGCAGGGGTGGCATTGACATCAACATTGGGTCGTCCCATACTCCCAGTCATGATATGGGTGGAGCGAAGAGATACGAGGGGCACATATTGAGGTGAGGTATCAGGGCATCTTCAGCGGCGCGATCGTCCGTCATGACCGAAAATGCGTCTATGGTCTGCTCCAGCGAGGCGACGCAAAGTGACCGGACCGTCCGCGGAGACGCAAACCTGGCCTAAATATGCGTCAGGTTTGTGTCTTCGCGAACGCTCGGCGGTCGCGGAGCGTCCTCCATTTCTTACCCGGTCCTGCAAGTCAGGGACAGCGAAATCGACCACTTCGATTTGCTTCTTTTTCCCCTTTTTGCTGCCCTAGTGCGATGCCACCACTCCAACCCCACCCGGCGCCGTCCCGCCGCAGCGCCGCAGTAGTCGCCGTCGGCTCCGTTCTCTCCGCGCGGGAGAGCAGGATCGTACTCGGGCTTGGCTCCGCCGCGTACCTGCCGGCTGATTTCGGGGCAAACGCTTCCGGTTGCGCCGCTCTTCCGCGCCGCCCACGACCTGTTCGGTCGATTGCGTCGGTAGGTTTCTTACTCGTGTTTTCAGCGCTATTGTGCGCGGCCATTGATCCACAGTTTGTACGCAGATGGACATGTGACAGATGTTGGACAAGTTCCGCGCGGAGGTCGTCGACTCCTCTTCCGACGAGGAGTCCGATCATTCGACGCAGACATTGGCAACTACTGCGGCCTCCATGATCCACGAGTTCACCTCAAACACGGGCCGGAGCACCGGGGCTCTGTGAAGGGGCGCTCCAAAAACCTGCCGCGGAACAGAGTGGAAGGGCAGGCCCGCCTCCACAAGGACTACTTCCACCTCACCAATCCGATGTTCCCGGAAAAATTGTTCCGGTGCCGGTACAGGATGTCAAGGGACCTGTTCTTGGTTATTCTACGGGGCGTCAGAAACTACGACCCCTACTTCCAATGTAGGCCCGATGCAACAGGTGCGCTAGGCTTCACCTCCTACAAAAAATGCTCCGCGGCTATTCGCATGCTCTCATATGGAATGGCTGCGGATATATTCGATGAGTATCTTCGAATGGGTGAGAGCACCTGCCTTGAGGCCATGTACAGGTTTTGCCGAGCCGTGATTGCCGTGTTCGGAGAGTATTACTGTAGGGAGCCAACTGTTGAGGATACAAGGCGGATCCTGTCTATCAACGAGTCTAGTGGGTTCCCAGGAATGATTGGCAGCATAGATTGCATGCACTGGGAGTGGAAAAACTGTCCATTTGGATGGCAGGGTGCGTACAACGGGCATGAGGAGGGAAAAACTGTCATTTTTGAAGCTGTCATATATCAAGATTTATGGATTTGGTATTCGTTCTTTGGCATGGCCGGTTCCAACAATGACATCAATGTGTTGCACCGATCACCGGTTTTCAACCGGCTCATGCAAGGCAAAGCTCTCCGGGTGAGCCATGAGATCAATGGAAATGCATATGACAAGTCATATTATCTTGCTGATGGCATCTACCCTGACTGGGCCACATTGGTGAAGACTGTCCGTAGTCCAAACTCCGAGAAGACGAGGAGGTTCGCCAAGATGCAAGAGGCTTGCAGGAAAGATGTGGAGCACGGATTTGGTGTGCTCCAAGCTCGGTGGGCAATTGTCCGTCACCCGATAAGAACATGGTCGCTGAAGACCATGCATGAGGTGATGACATGCTGCGTGATCATGCACAACATGATCGTTGAGAACGAGCGTCCTGATGGCCGCAATGAGAACCACTGAGAATTCCAAGGTGAGCTGGTTGCGCCACTTCCTGGAGCTTCATCTTGGCAGGACTATCTACATAGGAATGTAGAAGTCACTAACTAGAACGTCTGCAAACAGCTGCAAACGGATCTGATTGAGCATCAGCGGACATTGGCTTGCCATGAAGATCATGCCTAGAGAAATACTATCTTATTTTCATGTAGACTTTTAAAAATTTAAATGTAATAACTATGACTTCATTGATTTCCTTATTTTGTTGTTTGGAAACTTCATAAATTGATGCAAACGCGGAAATACGTCGGGCCGCTGGAGCCACCCCTAGTTGCAAATGGACGCGCGGACAAAAACGGTCTGTCTCGCGTCCGTCGCGCGACGCAAACAGACATTTCAGACGTCCAAAATGCGTCACGCCGCTGGAGATGCCCTCACTAGAAGGAGGTGCCGCCGAGCGCGGGGGGGGGGGTGTACTTCAAGGATGGCGAAGGTCTGTGTTTATTTCAAAATCAGCTGCATTGCAAGGTCTACGTGAAATTGAGTTGCAATGTCAATGGAGAGATCTTAACCGTTAGATCGTGAGGGGTGAAGGGCTCCAATTAAATGTTTCTTTCACAGTTGGTTTTTAAATTTAGATTTAGATTAGATAGTCTAAATTTACACACAAAAAACTATATTTGCAAACAAATGATCTTTTATTAAAGAACCAAAGCATATTTAGTACTAGTATTATTTTTGGTGTTAAACTGGAGTAATAAATACGACTGCCGGTTAACAATTCCTCCTCGGACGCAGCCATTAGCAACGTCACTTTAGGTTGTCAGCTGAAAGTCAAGAAAATTTAAGCTTTCCCCTTGGTCACCGCACCGGCGCGTCCGGCGTCACGGCGGCCCAGAACTCGTCGTCCTCCTCCAGCGCTGCCATGTGCTCAGGCGTTAGCGTAAGCTCCGCGTCCATGCTGCCCCCGCCCTCCCGCCCGGGGTACAGCGACGTCTTCCCATCGGACTTATTCCCCTTCCCGCTCCGCGCCGCCACGGGCCTGCCCCATCCGAAGTCGCACCCGTACATGTCGAAACGCGGCGAGCTTCCCACCATGGTCGCCGTCTGGTCGAAGAACCGCGCCGTGTACACCATCGGCTTCGCAGTCCACGCCGCCACCCGCGCCCGGATGGATTCGTCCGTGTGCGCAGCCACCGCCCGCCCCACGGCCGCCGCCGCCCACCCGTGCCCTCGCTCAAGCAGCTCCGGCGCGCGCACCGGCTCCGTGCCGATGGCGTAGATGGTGGTGCCGAAGTACTCCTGCGGGAGCGGGGGCCGGAGCCGCGCGCGGTTGTTGATGGCGACGCGGCACGTGGTCTCCTGCTCCGGGGACAACCTCCGGGCGCGGGTGATGCAGCGCCAGAGGAGCGACGACAGCGCCTGGAAACGCGTGAGCGCGGCGGCGCTGACGGAGTCCCCGGCGGCCAAGAGGTCTTGGCGCGCCCGCTCCTTGAGCGCCACCAGCGACTCGGCCGAGAAGTGCAGCATCCGCTCGCGCAGCGGCGGCGGGGGAATCCGATCGATGAGCTCCGACACGTCGGTGCACGGCAGCACCACCGGGGCAGCGGCTCCTCCGTCGGCTGACCAGCGCTTGAACACCGGAGGCGTCACCGATGGCGGCGGCGCGAGTCCGAGCCTGGCGCGGCCGGTGGCGGCCCAGACGTTGACCAAGTCCCAGAAGGCGGTGCCGTCCGAGAGGGCGTGGTTGTAGGCGAACCCCACGAAGACGCCGTCGGCGAGGTCCGTAACCTGGACGACGAAGAGCGGGTGGTCGACGGCGTCGTAGTTGACAGCGTCGTCGAGCGGGAAGAAGGACCCGACCAGGTCGCGCGGCACGTCGGCGTCGGGCGGGACCACGTCGGCGACGGAGACGCCGTCGGCCACGGCGTGGAGCACCTCCACCCCCTGCCCGTCGCAGTCGATGTGCACAGAGCATCCCAATACGTTGCCGGTGTCGTCCTTGTGTTGTTCGGTGGCAAAGCGGCCGGCGACGGGGTAGTAGACGGCGAGCGTGTCGGCGAGGGCGGCGGCGAGGTGGTCGACGACGTGGGCGGTGGTGGAGAGCGCCGCCTGATCTTTGGGTTTGTGGAAGAGGAGGCCCTTCTGGATGTAGTTGGCGGAGAGAAAGGCGGCATCCCAGGAGGTGAACGGGATACGCTCGCGCGGCCGCGGCGACGGCGACGGCGGCCTCACCGTGCGCGACGACAGCACTCGCACCATGGACGACGGTGACGGCATTGTGGCCTCTGTTTGTTCGGATGGGATTAATTGGTTCCTCTGTCGGAGCAGAGATTTATATACTACTAGTAGTAGGGTAATTTGGTAGGTGGCTGCACCTTTTTCTTGACCTCTTTATTCTCAAAGAAAAGGTCAAAGCCTAGAACAAATCTAAATAAGAAAATATAAAACATGAATATATTATAAAATAAATTTTATGGTGAATCTCTTAATTTTGTGGTATCATAAACTTTTTTTTGGTTTACTAACTTAGTTCTTAGTTTTTTTTTTGACAGAACTTAGTTCTTAGTTGATCCTATACCGTCAAATTTATATGGGATTCGTACACTTGAGATTTTCAGATGCAAGTTGGGCTGTAACTAAGAAAAATGCCTCCAAAGAGTTAGATTCACTTCGTGATTCATACTATAGGAGTTAGCAAAATGGATTGCAATGAGATTTTCAGTTGCAAAATTGGGTTGCAACTAAACTTTTTAATTTTTCAGTTTGCAGCTAGAAAAATGCCTCATGACTGTTAGGTTTTCTTCATGATTGGTGAGTTGAAACATGAGTTACAACATTTGATAACACATAATTAAGTTAGTTTTTTGTCAACTGAGAATTAATTACACTTTTTTTTTCTATAACATTGGTCAAAACTAGAAAATATTGATTGGCTACTAAATTTATATGCCTTATTCATGTGAACTGAGGGAGTGCTCACGTACCAAGTACTAGTATTGTAGTTGACTACATTGCTGCCACATAATTAACTATTGGAGTAGATATATAATATAGATGTAGAAATTTTGTTGGTTGGTGGCACTGCTGAGCTGGCCTGGTCTTTTTCAAAAAACAATTACACTGGAAAAGGTAAACTCTCACATGAATAGTAAAATTGTTAAGATAGCTCAAAATATTTGTATATCCTAAACAATATCGGTATTCTTCTCGCATGCCAGAATACTTATTTTTCTTTATGAAAATTTTATTGTATAAATATAGGACATGTACATTTGCACGTGTAATTGTTTCAGATACTTTTAGCATCAGAATGTCATCATTTGTTTCACCCCGGATTCCCGAAACATATGAATATATGATCTTCTTGCCGATTTGAATATACGGATAATTTGGGGACCTTTTTTAAGGAAGAAACAAAATGTCTCACATAACTAAATAACTAATAACAACTGCATGCCGCAGTCCAGCGGTACACATGTGTAGCTAGCTTGTTTCCCAAGGTATAGAGAAGATGGAGGATGGTGATGGAGTCAAAAAGACTGAGCAAAGACGTTTACCGTTGACTTCAGGTAATACATTAAAACACATATAAATAAATAAATAAAATGATTCTTGTAGAGCTCGGCCTGCGCATGTGCTTAGTAAACTTGGTCCACGTCACGTGTGCTATTGAGCGTCGAAGAAAAATTGCTCACCGTAGTTATGAAGTTTCAGGGAATGCGCGTGTCTCGGAGACTACTACCACACGAAGTGCTAACTAAGCTATACAAGCTGCTGCGGAAGGAGGAAATTTGTTGGAAATTACCATAGCATCAGCAGCGAAATTCAGTTGGAGATGGAATGAATCCATGCATGCAAGACCACCGGGTCTGCACTCGACAGATTAAAAGAATTAAAGCTTGACATGGTTGTCTAGTATTTGTCCAACTCATGTCCACTTGTCTTTTTTCTCCAACACATGATCAGTTCAAACATGGGGTTCGGTAGGCAATTAGTCGACATCAAAACCAACAAATTATGTTGCATACCCACCACCACCAGTGAACAAAAATGTGCGCTTCCACGTTACAAACTCTTTTGATGATTTTCTACAATAAATATGTGTACCATTATATAAAGATATGTGGAGTGGAAAAATATCTCCCAAAATATGCACAGTTTATTTTTGAACAAGGAAGCCAGTCCTCGTCTTCCTTGTTCAGAAAAAGAGTGTTTTTAAATTGTGCATGTATTATTCCTTTTTTTATAATAGCTCATAAATGAGTGTTTTTTGTTCTCGAAAAATAAATGAGTGTTTTCTGTCACTATTTTTGAGTGATCATACTTTACTTTTATACAGTATGCACGTTTTTGTTTCTAAGGAAAAGAAACATAAATTTTGAAAATAATAAGTCACTAGTAGAAAACGGGGCATTAGCACCGGTTTGAAATGGCCATATATACCGGATGGGCAACCGGTGCAATCCATCCGGTGCTAAAGGCCTCCCTTTAGCACCGGTTCAGTTGCGAACCGGTGCTAAAGGGGCACCACGTGGCCCACAGAGGAGCACCCGGGTGGGTGACCTTTAGCATCGGTTCGTGTTGGGGCAGCATTTTGGGGCCCTTCCCTGCCGCGGTAGTCTCTGCCACGGCAGGGAATTGCACTAAAACGCTGACAGACTCTCTGCCGCGGCATAGAATTACACTAAAACGCTGCCGCGACAGCAGAACGCTGCCGCGGCAGAGTCTGCCTCCATTTGAAACATGTTATAATGCAAACGTATATATATAGGAAACCATTATATTACATAAAAACGTTATGAATATATCGATCGAAGTGACACACGTTCATGCATATATGTCTACATCAACTTCCAAAATAATTTCTATCCAAAATTGGGGGGGGGGGGCTGATAGTATGCTCCGTCTGGAGCTATGACTTGCTCAAGTAAGAACCCGCCAATTCTTCTTGAATTGCTCGTACACGCTCGATTTCTAGAAGACCGTCCCGCAACCGTTGGATCTAATAATTTCAAGAAGGTGGTCAGTATATATATATTGAATGAAGCACAAGGTTATAAAATATAGTTATGAATGTTGTTTACGTACTTCAAGTCGATCTAAAATTTTGGCCCTCTGGTGGGTCGTCTGGTGAATAAACTCGCAAACGTAGAATCCGCATAAATTATTCCCGTCCTCTTGCCTCAAGCACTTTACGAGAACAAAGTTCAATCAAAATAATAATCAAGGATGGTAATAATGGTATTAAAACTAGAATCAAAGAGATGCGCGGTGTAGCTAGTAGTACTTACCGGTACAGGTCTAATTTCAAGTTCTTTTTTCCACGCACCCGGAGCCTTGTTGGTGAACCGTTTCCAAGCCCTCTGGAGCATATCAGCCATGTACCCCCCACACATCAAGGGGTTTACTTTTCGAGTCCATGACTTCTGCTACTCCGGCGTCAGGTTCAATGACTATCAGAATATAGTGAAACATGCGCACATATGCATAACTCATCAATTACACTTAACACATGGAGTAAGCAAAAAATATTTAATGTGTTCAAGACAGTAACACTCACGCGAAGTTGTAAGGAAATAATATTTCCCTTTTGTATGAGTGTTTCCTTAGGCATGTACCAAGTTATCCTCCGTGTCATTGGGATGGTGTGTGAGAGCATGCTCATACACGGTATATGGGTCAACGAACCCAATGTCATAGATTTTCCCAAATCGGCATCACGGATCTTCATTCTGCATAATATAGTGAGTATAGTTATATGCCTGCAATGGACGAGCCGCGGTAGAGACTTAATGACATAAATAATACTTACAAACAATAGGCACTCATCAGAGATTTGTCGAGGGAGTCTTGATTGAATAACTGAAATAATTCTGTAAATTCGATGTTTATCACGTCATTTCCACGCCCATAGTGCTCATCTTTGATTGCCATCATGATCCAGTTCTGACCGTTGTCACATGCATCCAAGTACCACTTATGCAGTCTTCGCAGTTGTGTTGATAGAAAAGGCAACTCATCAGCTCTGACAAGAGGATTCCCGTACTGGTACTGGTATGCTATTTGAACATCACCCGTGTGCATGAATTCGATGCGGCTTAAGTACTCAGGAATACTCATGTCGGCCGCACCTACCTCGTCTTTGTATAGTGCTACCATCTCCGGATCAAGGCATTGTAGGACATCGGGATACACTTGGAGCGGGGGGCACGAGTTTTTCTGGTTTCCAAGCTGGGGAACTGGTTTCCCTTCTACCTTACTTTGCAACATTTCTAAAGGCTTCGATGGGAAGTGGGTTTTCCTTATGTCTTGGTGTATATATACATTCCCCTTGTGAGTTCAACGTGCCCCCATGCGCGTAAAACCAATCCCTTGACCGCTGATTTCATTTCAATACCTCTGACTGAATCCCGTTACCAATTAGTTCGTTCTCCCATTTTTCCCACTTAGGCCAGCCAACCTTGTAGCCTCCTTGCCCCAAGGTATGGTAGTATATATTATTAGCATCATTTTTCTTATTGATGACTGACCTTTTATTTGCCCTCTCTGATGTCTTGTACTTCACAAATTCCTCCCATTGGTCTTTTATCTTCTCATAGGGTCCATAAAAAATCTGGAGTCTTTTTTTCTTTAACAAAAAAGTTGTCAAGTTTTTTCTTGTAGCCGTTGAACTGTGTTGCCATCTTCCTAAGATCCCACTTATTGACTCTTCGTTGTACGATATTCAGCTCGGGATCCTCAGGGTCTGGCCTGTCATTCTCACATTCAAAGTCTGTTGGCTCCGGGAAGATGAAATTTACCAGGAGCTTCCTAAACATCATATTTTTGGATCTCGTGTCGACATAAGTAACTCCTTCCCCCTTTGCATGTTTCTTCCATTCTTGAGTGGTGATCGGAATGGTGTCCCTAACAATAACTCTGCATTGACTTACAAACTTTTTTGTGTGATCCTTGGGAGCAATCGATTCGCCATCTTCAGCGATTTCCGTGATGGTGCACCTTTCATGGTCTTCCATCTTTCTGGCCGCGCCTCGTTTACTTCCAGTAGATTTTGTTGATCGGGAGGTCTAAAAGAAGAAACAACGTTAATATATGTATATGCACAAATCTGGAGGCTTGGTTAATTAATATATATACACCTCGGCGTCGTCAGCTTCTTCCTCATCGGAGTCGTCGCCTTCTCCCTCACCGGAGCCATCTCCATGGTGGTCTTGCTCATCTCCCTCACCGGAGCCGCCTCCACGGTTTTGCTCGTCTCCCTCACCGGATTGGTTCAGATAAAGAGAGGTGATATCGTCATCATCACGGATAATATCCTCAATGATGTATTCCTTTTCTAGGTCTCGTTCCATAGTTTCTGCAAAGAGTTACAAGTTATTCTAATGCTATAAACACAACGAAGCAGTAATTAAGGATAATTCTCAAAACATGATCAAATATTAGAGTTACACATATATATAGCTACTAATTAAGGATAATGCTCAATGCATAATCAAACATTGGAGTTACACATATAGCTCGATCGGGTCCATTTTTATTTAACCCTAATACATCAGTTGAACCTCTCAACGACATCATAATGAACTTCTTGGATGAGCACTGACATCATAATGAACTTCCGCTTCATGCACAACCAAGGCGGAAGGTTATAGATACATAGAGTTACATGCCAGGTGCTATGACTGCAACTCTGCTCCCCAAAAGGATTCATGTCATCTGTACTTAGACCAAACCTTAAGTTCCTCGCGTCACCTCGGAAGTCCGGGAACTCTCTATCGATTTTCCTCCACTGCGACCCATCAGCGGGGTGTCTCAGCATCTCGTCTTTCTTACGGTCTTCTTTGTGCCATCGCAACAACCTGGCATGCTCTTTATTTCTGAAGAGACGTTTCAAGTGGTATTATAGGAGCATACCATATAACCTTGGCAGGAACCCTCTTCCTGGGGGGCTCGCCCTCAACATCACCTGGGTCATCTCGCCTGATCTAATACCGTAGTGCAGTGCATACCGGGCAATTTTCCAAATTTTCGTACTCAGCGCGGTAGAGGATGCAGTCATTAATGCATGCATGTATCTTCTACACCTATAATCCTAGAGGGCATAGAACTTTCTTTGCTTCGTACGTACTGTCAGACAATTGGAAGCCTCTTCTTCATTATTTTCAGTAACTTCACAAATGGCTTGTCACATATACCAGCCTCTGCCTTCCATTGCAGCAACTCCAGTGTGGTACCGAGCTTTGTGTTGCCATCTTCGAAAGTTGGGTACAACTTTTTTTTGTGATCCTCTAACATGCCCTTTAACTTCCGCTTCTCGTTTTCAGTTTCTGCTTCTCTGTGTGCATCAGCGATGGCCCAACGAAGATCATCATCAATGGGCTCATATGATGCCTCTTCATCTTCGGCTCCCCTGCCTCTTCATCTTCATCGTGCCCCGTTGCAGTATCACCTATTTAGGGTACATATCATCATCCTCTTCTTCTTCTTCTTCTTCTTCTTCTTCTTCTTCTTCTTCATTGTCTTCCATCATAACCCCTCTTTCTCCATGCTTGGTCCAATAATTATAGCTAGGCATGAAACCTTTCCAAAGCAGGTGGAAGTGAAGGACTTGCCATTTACGATATTTCTTTAAGTTCCGGCAATCAACACATGGACAACACATAAAACCATCCGCCTATGGGTTTTCCTCAGCCACACGGAGAAAATCTTTCAGGCCCGAAGTGAACTCGGGTAGGCGTCAGTCAACTTACATCCATTGCCGCCGGTTCATCTACATCATATAATTAATTTTATCAAAAAACCATTACAAAACATCATAATATATATAAATAGTGGAAATTACCACTGTACAAATGAAAGGGTCAAGTTGCTTAACCTTGATCTAGGAGAAAAGAAAGAGGAGAAAGCTTAAGTGTCGCTCCGGCACCTCATATCATTTTTGTTTTGTGTGAAATCAAGCGGCATCATTGTCTCAGACATTTCATCGAGCACCTCATGTGCATGGCAAAGAAAAGCAAGCAAGCACACAACCCTCACAGCTTCCACCAAGAAAAAAATGGAGTGAGGGCTGGTTGGGGGGTTAGCTGAATATATAGGGCAAATGGGGGCTTTAGCACCGGTTCGTGACACGAACCGGTGCTAATGAAACGAACCGGTGCTAAAGGTTTCGCGGCTGCCAAGTGCCTGGCCACAAACCTTTAGCACCGGTTCGTGTCACGAACCGGTGCTAAAGATCCCGCACGAACCGGTGCTAATGCCGCGGCTGGTCCCCTGGACGTCCAGACCGCACGAACCGGTGCTAATGGCCCCATTTAGTCTGAGTTGGTACCAAAACCGGTGCTAATGCTCTTTGGAGCAAAAAAAACCAAAACCCTCTTTTCTACTAATAAGTAGCTTCCCTACCAAGTTGTCCTGGCAAGCTCCTACGACGTGTCTGCTTAAGGAGCAGCTTTTATCTGATTTTTTCGATAAAGGGAATATATTAATATCAAGAAGATACCAATTACACCCAGCCTCTGCAACAACGCACCACCCTAATGGTACTACGGATGCACACAACCAAAAACAAGAAAAGAAAACTAAGAAACAAAAGTCCCGCTACAGTATCTCGGGCCTAACAACATCAATACATCCACCGCCAAGACAACACCTGAATTACAGACTAGTCCCCGCTCTCAAAACAATGCCTCCACCAAGGACATTGCCAGGCACAACCAATTAAGGCCAGACCTTGGGTTTTCACCCTGAAAGGTAGGACTCTGCACTTCACCTGTGTTGTCGCCCCCACTTTCATACCGCTGCTGTGAAGCCCGGAACACCAAGCAAGTCCCTCAACATCGCAGAGACTTGAACCTCCCTTAGCTAGTCCTCCCCTCCGGCCTTCATGAAATTCTCTTCTTCCGACTTGCATCATGGATCCATAGTCACTTGATGTCAATCAAAGAAAAAGAGCTTCGCGCCGCTCCCTCCAGAACCAATCGGTCGGAATAAAAACATGGGTGCGCACGACCGAATACCTCCGATCCAACAAACTCCGGGCAAAAGCATCTGTTACATTCACCGGCGGAGCCTTCCGGAACTCAACACTCCGGCCGGATCACGAGTCCAGGCCTCCGGTAGGTCCTCCTCTTCACGCAAGAGAGGCCCTATGACCGCCGCCTTTATTCAGGTCGGACCCCCACGTCGGCGACCATCCTGGGCTGGCCACTCCAACCCTCCACCGGCGACACCATCGCCGGCTTCCAAGCTCCTCCATCTCGCCGCCGGAACGAGTAGGTTAGCGATAGTTGCTTGACGATGCCTTTAACAAGATAGCGGCGCAGACGCCGCCATCGCCCGCCATGACCGGAGTCGGCTCGGTTTTCACCGGCTACTATGCCTCCCCGTCTCGCTGCCGGCGCTGAAAGTGGGATGAAAAATCCAACACAGCCAGCCTGGCCGACTGCCTTCGGTGGATGAAGTCAGGCACCACCACCATGCCCGGGCCGAAGACCCGGACGTCCTCAAGCCGCGAAGAAGACCCAGCGAAGCCTCCTCGTGCCATTGACGAGACGCAGCCGCGATGGATCGCGATCCGAACCTCCGGCCCAGATCCGACCACACTGCAGCCAACATTCGCCGCCGGCCGCCGGAGATCCGCCGGCCACCGCCATCCCGCTGCGTTCAGTCGACGGAGGAGGAGGGTGTAGGCCGCCGCCCCCACACGCTCCCGCAGGCCGCGCTGCGCTCTACCGACGGAGGACCGAGCCGCCACCGCCGCCTCACCACAGAGGAGGAGGGCTTTTATCTGATTAGCTAGTTGCTGATACAATGGCTTACCAAGACGATGATCAGTTGGAGAGGATAGTCGATCACATTGGAACTGAGACGGTCCAGACTCCTACGGGAGACAACAATGGAAGTTTCTGCACTTATTATTTCGCACGTACACATCACCTTGTGTGATGATAGAGAACAAGCATTATGATAGAATTTTTTGTTCGAACCATACACACTGCATATGTATTCATTAAGAAAGGAGAAAGGCCTAAAGAATGTTATAAAAGCGACAAGCAAATAACGAAGAACGAAACAAGAACACACGCAGGGGACACAAGATTTAACGTGGAAAACCCCTTCCAACACAGAAGGGGAAAACCACGGGCGCCAGCCAGCAAAACTTCACTATATCGGGAGGTGTTTACAAACGCCGTGGGTTATCTTATAATCTGATGAACCCTAGCCGGCGGCTTACAAGATGTATATATAGGCGGTGCCAACGATCCGTACCGTACCGCGGGGGCTGCCGCCCCCCGCACCCCCCTTCGCAGGCGTCCCTGCAAGGCACGACGTATGGGCTAACTTCTGACTACGCTACGCTTCGACCCAAGCCTCCGGCGACGGGCCTCGCTCCGCTCGTCAGAAGTTAGCCTCCCTTTAGTATATGAATTTGGATCACAATACAACAAAGAAGGCCAAATTTTACAGACTTGACCACCAGGTCACAGAGAAAGAGAGGAGAACGACTATATATCCAAGAAAAAAAGAACGACCGACACATGTAGACAAGGTAAAAGACACAACTAAAAAGACCAGTAAAAGAAAAATAAAATGTCTAGCGCAGCTTAAACCCCTTCAAGCTTGAATCGACCAGCGCTAGTAGTTTTCCACTGTTTTGCCTCATCTTTGATCTGCTGCAGGATTAGATCGATCGGTTTAAAAGAATTATCAAATACTCTTTCGTTTCTCTCGCGCCAGATGGACCAAGTTGTCAGCATGACAAGCGAATTTAGGCTTGATCTATTCTCCTTCCGCGTACTCTGCGGTGTTAGTCACCACTCTTGCAAGGACATGTTTGTAGGTGGAATAACCGGCTGAAACTTACCCAACAAAGAATGCTGCTCCATATAATGTTGACTACCACTCAACCCATGAAAAGGTGCTGGGCATTCTCCCCAAAAGTTTGAAAGAATATATTCATAAATTTTCGTACATCAGAAAACAGTTGGAAAAAATCGTGACTTTATTTACCCTTACCAAAAACTGAATGTATGTACACATACAAGGGCTGAATTATTAACGCTAGAGGTATCAGAGTGTCCCAAAACTACCTCTAAATAGAATGTGTCCAAAAACTATCTCTCTAGATGAACGAGCCCAAAACTATCAAAAATGAAAGAAGAAAGGCCAAAAAAAAAACATGAAAGATAAATAAATTGAAAAAAGTCCTAAGATCTAAGGTGCAACATCCTTCTCCACAATTTGAGAGGTATGTATTTGTGGGGTGTGGAGAAGAGTATTCTACCTAGCATGATTCACTATAATGTGTTGAGACATTATTTACAGTGAAAAAAAATGAAGTGGTGACAAAAAATGTTTGATTTTGTGTATATATGCTCTCCCTATATGCAGAACGAATATAAGAAAGTGAAAAAAGAACGGCAAAATTGATCGCATCAACTCTGAATTTATGATGCATCTGAGTGGAGTATGTGTTGGTGTTCATTGGTAGCCTTTGCGAATCTACCCTTGACTCTCTTCCGCGTGTCCGCTCTCGCTTTGCGGGAGGCGTACATGATCTGCTTGCAGAACCTGCAAATTTCATTTGGATTCAATTCAAACCTGCATTGCGATATCTAGTATATATAAGGTCTGGGTCAAATGGAAGTTTCATGCTTACTTTCTGTTTTTCTTCTTTTCGTTGTACCTGAGCTTGGCTCTGTCCCTTTCCTCTCGCTTCTTGGATATGCTGTTTGGATCTTGTTGATGAGCTGCTGCCTTCTCATCCGCAACTAACATCTGCTGTGGCTGGCTGCCGTCATGCAAATCACCGTTCTCCGTCGGTGGTGGTGGCGCAATTAAGGGCAAGTTAGGACAGAAATTAGGGAAGCCGTCGAGAAGCAGGGACTGATGATGATCGTTGCCCATAGATTGCAGAAGAGTAGCCGATGTCATTACTGGCTGGCATGATGATGATGTTGTATTATAAGATGAATATGATGATGAGAAAAAGTGGCAGATCGACGGTGGCTGCTGCTGCTGCCAAGAAATTAAACAAAGCAAAGTGGTTAACTGTTATTCTCATTGTCAAATTGGGATCAAACAGAACGTGCAAAAAACGTGTGAATTAGCTGTGTGAGTAAGTGGTATACTTGGTATGTACCTCAAAAGCGAGTAAATTCGTTGAAGGCGTGGCTGACTGATGATCAACAAATACTCCATTAGTACTCTCAAGCCCAGGACAAGGTGGAGCACAGGTAGTTGAACAAGCATTATTCCAATCATCACAGCCGAAGCTGCCTCTTTCTCCTACAATTGTTGTACTCGCGGTTCCATTTCCATCGCACATCTGAGGTCCATCCTCCATGTTGATCACCACAAATTAACAGAATGAGTACTCATCGCGGTTATATGCGCCATCCTAGTTAAGAGGTAAGAGAGATATTTAATCTTAGACATATGTTGGTCCATCCACCGAGGGAGCCAATGCTTGATTGGCTGTATGAGCACTATGCTTATATTTATTATCCTTAGATGTGCTTATACCTAGCTGTTGATTGTGTGTGTGTTAGAAATGAAGGAATGTTTTTTTTTGAGAATTATGAAGGAATGTTTTTACTTGTTCAAAATTCCCCATTTCCAATTCGGTCAGTTAGGGAAAGGCATCACTCCATTTTTTCTCATAAACTCCATCATAACATGAAAGTCATTTTCAAAATTTTGTTTCTTGAGGGTTCATTGGTTAGTATTTGTATTCTTTTAGTACTTCTTACTTTCTGGTACAGTGAAACTAAAATGCACGTTAGATAGATATCAGCCAGTTGGATAAAGGTCCATGTCACCACAAAATTTGCCAAACTTTCAGAGGAGAAGACAATATATGATCTTTGTATTAATTATATGATCCTTTGATCATTCTCCATTACATTTACATGCATCAGGAAATCTGGAGGGTCATATATCTCTTCCCAAACAGATCATCCCTCTTTTACATCAGTAATAGAACACTCCGCACTAGCCTAAATTATTTGTACAAAGTACACACTCTACATTCACTCACTTTGTATAGTTCATCAGCGTATCACTCACTGGATCACACAATTAATTGTCCGTTGTAAAATTTGTCAAACAGAACAGAGCACAAGACGAGTCTCAATTTGCACTGGCACAGGCAGCAACATAGCACATAGCATTAATTCAAGTTCAGAAATGAAATACATCATCTATAGTGTGAAGTTCAGAGGTTGAGGTATGGATAGACTTACTTGAACCTCTTCCAGGATCTGGGGCAGCTTGTCGGCGAGCCACTGGTCGAAGTCCTCCTGCGACGACGGCGCCTCGACGGAGAGGATGCGGAGGATCTCCGCCGGCGTGGGGCACCCCGTGTACTCCTCGATGGCCGACCTGGCGTACGTTCCCTCTGGCGGCCCTCGGCGATCCGCGCATTCCGCGCAAAGCGTGGCCTGGCCGCAGCGGATCGAGGAGGGCGCGGCGCCGCACGCGTCGCAGAGCGGCGCGCGCGCGTGGAGGCCGGCCAGCGCGCTGGCGCCGTGCACTGCGCCGTCGCACTCGAGGCACAGCCTGGCGCCGTCGGATGGGCAGAAGACGACGGCGCGCTCGGTGAGGCAGTTGTTGCAGGCGTAGGTGAGGTGGTTGTCCATGGTGTCGTCGACGCCGGCGACCGCGCAGGATGGCAGTGCTCCTCATTCATCTACCAGCGCAGTGCATCTGCACTTGTCAAGAAGGGAGGAGGGGGGGAGTACCGGCGCCGGCGACGGACGGATGGGGCGGCGCCGTCGATATATGGGAGTCAAGAAATAGGCGGCGGGGTGGGGAGGGGAGAGGACGGGAGTGGGTTGAGGCGGTTGGTTACGTACGTTGACGGGCGCGCCAAGCCCGACGATTTGGATCTCTTACAGCTAGCGCTCTAACTAAATAACTGCCACTCCCGACGAACCCGTCCTACTCACTCGCTCGCTAGCTAAATGCTCCTCATGCACCGACCAAACATCTCTCTGTTTTTATCTTTGCATATTTATCGAATGGGTTAATTAGCACTGATTGTATTCCTCTTATTCTTTGTTAGGTACTCCATTTCCCAATTGTTGTGGGCAAGAATTTTCTAGACTTAATTAGCACCCAAAGATCTAGAAAAGAATAAAGGATAAGTAGGAGAAAATATATTTTGCACGGAGAAAATAAATCTCAAGTTAGGTGGTGTTAAGTATATCTATTCTAGTATTAAGTTGTGACATGTGAGGATACACTTATTCATCAATCTTGTGATAGTCCTATAAATAGAGGCATTGTCCGGCCACGAGAAGGTTCTTGCAGATTTAGTATCTCACCCTTATCATGTTTTTAGGTTTTGGATATTCGCATGCTAATCTTGAAGTAAGGCCATCTCCAACGGAAGGTCGCATTTCGGGCAGTGAAACTCCCCGCTTCGGTCTGTTTCCGGTGGTCGTGCGAACAGAAACAAGCTGTTGTCCATCTAGAGCAAGTACAATAAGGTCTTGTCAGCTGGCCATAAGAGATACTCCCTCCGTTCCTTTCTATAGTGCCTATAGATTTTTGACATTTGTTTCAGAATATAAGGTTGTAGCTTAGTTTTTTTTCAATTACCCCCTCCCCGTTCAGCTCCCAAATCGTTTAGCTCCTAAATTTGTTATGGTAAGTTAGTAAGATGTGGATTTTCCAAATTTTACGTTGATCTTAAATCGTTTAGCTAGGAGTCTTGTATAAAAAATACTCTTGCGCTAATTTCCGTGCCAAAAAACTATAGGCACTATAGAATGAAACAGAGGGAGTAATATATTATATTTTAGGTTAGTTGGACGAGAAAGATTTCGAGAGAGAATAAAAGATGGCTCTAAGTTAAGAGAGCCAACTCTAGCACGTGCTTCTAGGCACTTTCTAAGAGTAAAAGGTAGACCATATATTGTAAAAGTACTATATTTTTATAATCCACTCTTGCAGGGGCGAAGCTCCCCAGGTAGGGCAACTGCCCCACCTCAACTTTTGGCAAATGCATTGCGTATAAGAAAGTTATGCTTGTTTTTGGTGAACATTGCACAAAAACAATTTCGAACCCAAAAAAAAGCAGGCACTGCGTACCAAAAAAACATAGACACATTTTCTATGTTTAATGTGAATAAGATTGTTCCTCTTATAGAGATGTATTATATCTCGTACTAAATAAAAGACAATCTTGAGTGGGAGAATTGGAGACTCAAGAGATTTCTTGATTTTTGAAAGGCCATCACGTTTCTCCAACGATCTATCATGGCATTGCTTTTAACAGCAGCGAAGACAACAATTAAAAGAGTTCTCGATGACAAATATCATGAAGGCTGGGTTGCAAACAAACCAATAGATATTCAAAAGTCTTAGTTCATAAAATTTCAAAAGATTTTTTAGAAAGGTAAAAAAGCTTTGTCATTGAGCTGGCATTATTGAAATATTTGTAAGTTCTACTTATAATGAAATATGTTCCTAATTTTATTGTACAAGTCATTGTGTTATCATATGTATTATTTATGTCTCCGGACTATTTTGTTTTTTTGCATTATATTTTAGAGTTTGTCCTACCTCAAGTTATTACTGTCCTTTGTTGTTGCACAATTGTACATGCTAGCTATAGGTTGACTATAGATGACGTAGTGGTGCAAACTCTCAATGGTGATCCCCATTTCAAAATAAATGTAAAAAGATATGTTCAATTTTTTTTTGCATGTACCCAACAATGGTGTAAAATTACAATGCGAATTTATTTATATTTTAAGTGTAGCGAGAATGATAAAAAATCACTTAAATTTACAATAAATTGTACGGCCTATGTCCCATGGGTAGAGACCAATCAGTGGGCGGTGCCACGCTCTCTCTCTCTCTCCTCATAATAGCCTGATGTGGCATGAGCATTGTCCATCTCACCGCAAATCTAAACCAAATTTGTTTTAGAATTGTGGTTGTGCGGAACAATAAACAGTTATCCGTATATTGTTGATGGCAACAACTCTGTGTATACCAACTCGTTGGGACTCGAAGTGTAGAGTGTTGTAGCAAGCGTCTTCTCCTCACAAGGATGACTCAAGAGTTTATATTGAACTCTCGGAAAATTGGCTTAGAAGCTGAATTCTTCCCTTCCTCTTCTAGTAAC
This sequence comes from Lolium rigidum, assembly GCF_022539505.1. Lineage (NCBI taxonomy): Eukaryota > Viridiplantae > Streptophyta > Magnoliopsida > Poales > Poaceae > Lolium > Lolium rigidum. The sequence goes on along the minus strand of NC_061508.1, from coordinate 15,190,116 downwards.
CTGCAAAATAAAGCTTTGGTAATCAAGCACAAGGTTTCGTATTAGTAATAGGAAATACATGTGAAAAAATAAAGTAAAGTAAAATAAAGTAAAGTAAAATAAAGTAAACAACCTGAGTAAACTAGATAAAAGCAAATAAAGGCTAGTGGTATTTTGTTTTTGTGTGTGTATGTAGAGATAGTATTTTTTTTTGTATTTTCAGATAAAATAACACTGGTAAATATAAAATAAGGTAATGGTGTTGGAGGTGTTTCTATTGATTTAAAATGGACCGAGGTTCATGGTTTCACTTGTCTACTCTCCTTTTAAGTTGTAGTGGACACTAACAATTCATCAATGGCATAATAATTGTGGAACTTCAACATGTGTTTGATAAGCATTCATACAGGCATTACGTCCTAACATAGAGATGATGCAACACAGCTCTCTTATACTCCTCAACAAAGGGAAAACTACAAGCAATCTTGAATTAATAATTAGCAGAGTATAGCCTTAAGTAATTTGACATAGTGTTTGAATATCAAATTTGCTACTTTGAACAAACAAGATTATCACAATGTCACATAATAATTATAGCACATCCATTCATTTTATCCCTAGTGAGTCGGTAAAAGAAAGGTAAAAACCATAGTAGATCTTGAATTTGTTCTCACTATTCAATCACTACCAAGCTACTCCATCTAATACATACTTCTCCCCACACATGCTCTTGCATATAAGTTGGATCAGAACAAGTACTTAAGAACGGGGTACATGATATGCATCTATCAATACATCTTACACATAATAGGTTCCAATCTCATATATCAATATCATAGAATAAAGATCCACCACATATGAATTATATATATGACCATAATCATGTTGGATAGCTTATATGGTACAACATCTATGAAGAACAAGAGAGAAATAGATTAAGCTACTGACACAAACCCATAGTCCAGACGTGGACTACTCCCTCTTCATCATGGAGATGATGGTGAAGACGTTGAAGAAGGTGGAGATCCCTCTGGTGGCGGCTCCAGCGGAGTTTCCCCCTCCAATCTTCGCTGGTTTTAGCTTTGTTTTGGTATTTCGGTGTTTCTGCGGCGCCCTCCTCGAGGAAGCACCGGGAAGTCCTTTATATAGGGGTTTTTAGGTCAGAAAAAGTCCGTGGACGAAAGAATCAAGCGAATCAGACGGTCAAAGAGGAAAAGAGGTAGGGTGGCGAGCCTCATCATCTGGAGGGGAACTAATGGAACTATTCTGCCTAGTGTTATTGGCACAAGTGTACTCTTAGGATGTGTTCGATAGCCCGGCCCAGTAGAGAATAGATATCTACCCTTATACAAGCTAACCCTAGCTTAGTTGAGTTCAGATTTTATCGTGTGTTTGGTATCTCGAGCGAACGGAGACATGTTGAGTGCGCCTGTTGTTTGGTGGGTTGTATGCGGTGAGAATAGCTGGGGAGGTCTAAAATTTGCAATAAGACCCCTACATACAAAAACGAAACATGACCAGGTCCCTGTATACAAAATAAATAGCAATCAGGTCCCTATCGACTTGGGGCGGGAGCTCCGGAGAGGCGAGGGAGCTCCAGGGCGCAGACCACCTTGGGGCCTGCTACATCTTTTGCGGGACGAGCTCTGCCCGAGCGACCTACGAAGCTCGATTCGAACTTCTCAACCTAACCTGGCTGAGAGCCTTTTTTCATATGAGCTCAACAGTGCCGAGATGGACCGATCCGGGCTAACAAACAACAAATAGTCACTTCAGCTGGGTTGCGATGAGAATATCCAAACACACTCTTATTGACCCGCTTGATCTAAAAAGTCATATAATCCTATTACACGCGTGATGTACATCTCAAATCTCACACCGATCTGATTTACTCTCTCTTCCATGTCCTAGAAATCCAGAATCAACCATTTTGGTGATGCTAGCTAACTGTTCCACATTTGCAGGATCCACTAGTCAATGTCCTCCTGTCCAATGCCACGGGTACAGAAGACAGATTAGTTAAGATTTATTTAGGTAACCAATTTAGTCGTCTATAGAAACGAGTAGTAGTGTGTTGATGTACCGTCATTGTCTAGTCGCGCATTAACCACAGGTAACGAGTAGGAGCATCATACCGCTTGTCCAACATGAGATAGTATGCAACTGTCGCCTACCACACAAAAAAAAAATCAGTTAACCATCATCACTAGTATAGCCAGCCCACAAGTGTATGCGTTAATGCGTATGGGCATGATGGAGTACTTGGTTTTTGACTCCATTATGCAGCAACTCAACCAGGTTATGTTTGTCCAACCCAACCATCATCTTGACTATATCCTCAACGGTGCGATCACAAACCTGATGGAAGACACAAACACATTTATGTCTGATGTATATATTCAGAGATGCTGTAGCGCGAGGGATGATATTATTTACCCTGAGGATTTGGGTGTTGGCGTCATGGAGAGGAGCCGGCATGGCGAGGTAGCGAGGGATAGAGTGTTGGAGCCATGGATGGTGGCACACCTCGGCGACGGTCAACCGCCTGTGGGGGCTCACTTGAAGCATGCCTAAGATGAGTGCCCTAGGATCGTCCGAAATCCTGCTTGGGATCTTCACCTTCCCACTCTACACAATCCATCGATTCCCCAAGAGATCAATATCAATCAATCAACCAACCAAGTGAACCAACCAACGAATCATGAAGACGAACGGATAGAAGAAGCAGCTGGGACTCACGGCGATTCTCCTCTTGATAGCGGGTTCATCGTCATCGGGGCCATCGAAGGGGAGGTAGCCACAGAGCATGGCAAAGAGGATGACACCGCAGCTCCACATGTCCACCTCCGGACCAAGATATCTCGTTGCTTCATCTTCCGTTCGCTCGGCGGTCACCTCCGGGCGGCGTAGAGCAGGCTCCCGCAGGCCGCCCCGGGGATCTGGACGGGGCCGAAGAAGTTGCTGAACCCGAAATCCGCCAGCTTGACGTTCTTCCCGGCGTCCAGCAAGACGTTCTCGAGCTTGAGGTCGTGGTGCACCACCATGTTCCGGTGGCAGTATGCCACGCCGGAGACCAGCTGCCGGAACACGCGCCGCGCCTCCCCCTCCTCCAGCCCGCGATCGCTGGCGAGGACGTGGTTGTAGAGCTCACCCGATTCGGCCAGCTCCATCACGATGCATACCTGCTGTGGCTGCTGCTTCTTGGTCTTGTCCTTTTTCTTCCTCTGCTTGCTGTCGCCGACGTCGGGGGAGGCGATCACGGTGGCCTCGTAGAAGCGGATGACATGGGGGTGGTGCCGCAGCTGCCTCATGATCCGGATCTCCCTCTCCGCCCCTTCTTCTTCTCCTCCTTCTTCCGCATGAGTTGGGGCGTGGAATATCTTCACGGCGACATGGCGGCCGGTGAGGCGGTGCCTGGCCGGGTACACGTTGGCGTAGGCGCCCTCGCCGATGCGGATTTCCTCCACCTCGTACCGTGCATGCAGATGCTGCTGCTGCTCCCCGCTAGTTCCGGCCGCCATTAATCGACGCACTGGGAGCTCACCACCTTATCTATATATATGCTCCATCGCTCATGGCAGCGCCATCGATCGATATACCGAGCAGGACAGCAGGTTATGTGTGGTGGGTAAATTCGCTACACTCTTGTTGCCACCATGGCACCATATATAGTGCCAATGATCGATGTACCAGCTTAATTAGCTTGTCGGGTACGTGGCCGAGAGACAAAAAAATTAATTAGTATAGTCACGTACGTACGTAGTTACAGAAAAGAGACAAGGTGAAGGACCGAGCGTCGGAGAAAACAACGAGTCAACGAATCAAACATCTATGTTTGCATAGTGAATAACATCGAACCACCGAGAGGAGTTTCATATGGAGCTCTGCAGGTGAAAGCAACGTACGCAAACTTTGGAGAGAGAAAGGGTAGTATGGTTCAAGCAAGCATGTAACTTAACCTTCAAGTAAGTACGTCAAAAGGTTCTAGACAACTCCTCGCCATTTAGTTGTATTTTTCTTCGAAAAAGAAGTCGAAACCTCCAACCTCTGCATCAAAGTGATGTCCGTTTGATTGTATGTACATTGCTAGCTGACAAACAATTCTTTTGCTGGGCAGGAGCTCGTCACCGTGCAAGCTTCGCTTCTACTTAGCTCTGCTGAGCAGATGTCATATGTGGTTGAGGAAGAGCATCTCTACAGTTGTTTCTAGCCTCATGGCAGTCTTGGCCAGTCGTCGCAGGCTATTGTGTCGGATGCCTCTGAGAATGAGGGAATAGATGAGATCTTGGCTCCGGTGCTGCAGATCACGCCTGACCTTGATTTTGAGAAGAGTGGCATTGTTGATGTTGTAGTCTCTCTCTCACCTGAGTCCGGTGGGCATGAGGTTCCTATTGGTGCAACGGTGTCCGGAGCTATCATCGCTAGAGAGGTTTACGATTTTCTCGCCACCTTGGCTGCTGCCTACCCTGGATCCGCGGCTGATTGATGGGTGACCCCAGTGTCATGGTCAATCTTTGTCGGCGCGGTGTTGCAGTGTCGTGTTTGGAGTATTCATTTGTGTTGCTTTGTGATCTCTTGTGTTGTTGTTCGGGTCTCTGATAGTCTTGGTTGTGGGTGTGTGTGGGTCTATTGTTGGTGTGGCTTGGCCCTGGCATTGTAGGTTTTCGCTTGATTTTCTCCTAAAAATCAGACACTCTCTTCTTAAATAATGAATGAGGTAAAGCTTTTGCCTCCTTTAAAAAAAATTAAAGTTGGCCATGTGTGTTATTACAAGCTGACGCCGTTCTGTAGCATCCCAAAAATTATATTACAGAGTAGTTTTGTATTCATGCATATTTCTTCGTGTCAACAACATGTGAAAGGTTTCAATTTTCTGAAATATTTAAAAGTTGGTTTTCTTTAACATATGCTCCCATGCAGCGATTTACTGGGGCGGGCGCTCCTACTCAGGTTTACTCCTCCTGCTTCACCATCTACCCCGCCCGGATGCACGCAAGACGCGGCACCGTCAGGGGTGGGATGACACTCTTCTATTGTTGAAAGTCGCCCTCGTTGAGGCGGAGGCATGCTTTGCTCGCACTGCTGCTGTTGCGATTGACGGTGTCGCTCGGCTGACGCGTCCCGCCGAGACGCACCCGTTCGAGGGAAGCACCGCCCGTACGAGTGGTCTGCAACCGCGTGCACACCCCCGCCGAGGCGCTCGGTCCTGGGGCACTCCTATGGTCAGCTCATTTCTTGCCTCCCGCCATGTCGGGCGGAAATCAAGGTGAAACACATGCGCCCCCTACCTGGTGCGCTAGGCATCGCGTGGTGCGGGAACGCGTACACCGGGGGTGACAACCACACTTGTTTTTGTTTGGAAAAGGGGATGAGGTGCAACAACCTTGATCCCTACATCATGAACACATAACCGATGATTTTTTACCGAGGCTCGGGCCACGTGACGCTCAAAACCCTACCTCATGCTCACCTGGATTGATTGAGGTACTCTCAAATTGCACTTTTCGAGGCACTCTCGAGGACTAGCTCCTTGGCCTCCCGGGCTTAGCTCTCTTTCTCTCTCTTTCTTTCTTTCTTTCTTTCTTTCAAGCTTTGGCCCACACAGGCTATGGCTCACACAGATGGCCACTCCTTAGCAACTCACCATTTGATCAACCTCCTGATATATTGCCAATGTCCTCCTTTTATAGCTCAAGGGGGATACCACATGGGGAAACTTGTATGCGCGCCACCTAAACTAAACATGTTGGCTAGCGGTGGAGGTGGCAAACAAGCAACCTAGCTTTCCAGCATGCATGGCTCCTGGTCAGCGCTGATGGGACGTCCAACTTCGTCTTGTCGCCATGCTTCCGGGTGTAGGGGGTAGGGTGAACTGCTCCTGACATTTGGTGAATGCCCCTTCTACGGCCTCAGGGCGCACCTGACAGGTGTCAGTCATGCAGTTCCCGGGGTGGACAAGTCCAGCACCCCAAGAATGTTACCGGCGGAGCAGGCAAGGCATCCATCCCATGCCGCGGACCACCGGGGGCGCCTCCATGTGGAGTCTTCTCGTTCAACGAGCACCCGGAAAGGCTTGTTGGGCCAAAGTTCCTTGCAGTGCAGGAATGTGTCTATACCATGGCAAAGGTTCCTGGGGCCTCCACTGGGAACGATTCGCGGATCTGAGGGAGGACACTAAGGTGAGCTCGTCGAAGATGTTTGAGGCTATGGCCTAAGACATCCTAAGACATCTTCGAGAATCTCTATCGTAGGAGTTTCCATGCTTCCTTCTTGCCCCGGTCTTCTCATATGGCATTGCCACCTTGAAGATGTAGATCTTGTATGCCTCCACGCTCCTCGTGGAGCGAGCTGGATGAAGGAGTCTGGCGATTAGGGAAGGCATTTGTACACGATGCGCCACTTCATGTCATGTCTTCTTCCCCGGCAGGGCATAGTGGGTGCGCCATGCCTTATCGCCTCGTACAGTGAAGTCACCCACACATCCGGCTCAGTGGGAACCCCCTTTTCCAATGAGTTCTCAGAGCTGACAATATATGTCTTCGTGATCCTCATCCTCAAGCATGATAAAACCCATTGACCATCTCGAATTTATTGCTTGCAGGTGACGAAATGTGTCATGTCCTTTGGACCTAGGGCTTGTTACATGATGCACAAGGCAGAGGAATTGAGTTTACTACCAACGACTTCAATATCTTCGAGTCAAGTTGCCCAAATTATGTGCCCTATATCCTTGAGAAATAATTCTCCATAGTTCATTGGAAGAGCTACAAATATGAGACCTCATTTCAAATTGTCAATTATAAAAAGGTAAAGTATCTAACTTGGAAGGTTGGCCTTGGTGAACTATATGATGTGAGGGATAGGTGGATTCGGTGAATACCACATCAGTGGAGATACCGCATCAGTATCCGTCTATTGTCGCCAAAGATTCATGCAAATCTAGTTATTTTGAGTTGGTTGTCTCATATCCTAGGGACTGTAACTTGCCAACCTTTCTTTTGAAGGGACTTGTCCAATTGTTTGATATCTCTACTACTATAATGTGGCAGTTTTGAAATTTGAATTTCAATGGAGTCACCACTCCCGCCAGGTAGCAAAGAACCACTTTTGACCGTTGATTTGAGAGCAGATGCTGCTATCCACCCTACATCACACCCTGCTGTGTCTGATCTGACGGCCATAAACGTTGGGATTCGCTCCTTTCCTGTTGCTTCCGCGCGCGTGCCATGGAAGCTGCTCGGCCCTTCTCGATAACTCCATGTTTCAGTGTAAAGTGTCACCCACTAGGGTGCCCATCCTGTCTTTTTTTTGCGTGGGTGCATCCGCCGTTTGCATCTGCCGTCTGCATTGCGCTTCTTGGCTCGCTCGGCGCCGTCGTGTACATACGTATACGAGCCGTACACAGCCATGCGCGAACATGCACGGGCGAGAGCCGATTGGGAAATTGCGTAGAGTCTACTCACTGCTAGATAGTAGAAATAGGATTTTTCTTATTTGCTTTCCACATGAGAGAGATGTAGAAACGAGTGTGCCTGGTCCGTGATTTACTATTACAGTGGTTCGACCATTGACGAAGGTATATTAGCAGCTGGAACATGATCATGTGCTGAACAAATAAGTGAGAAAGAAATGTTTAGATAAAATACAAGTAACATGTATGGGAAAAATTGGAAAACATTAACCATATTTTTTTGGGTACATAGATGTACTTAAAAATGAATAATGGCAATAGAAAGAACGTGTCTAGAGGAAAATATCATTTAAACCATAAAAAGATCAAGTGTCACATTAGGAGTTATGTAAAACTCAATTCTGAATTTTGAAATAATGTACATTATCACATTAGATTAATAAAGAGCTTGCAAGAAAATATTATAGAATTTAGCAGTGCAAATGTGTGGGTTACATACATATAAAAATTACTAAAGTATTAAATTTATATATAGATATCAGATAATGATTTTCTAATTTTAAAAATCGTGACATCAAAATATAACACAGATACTCTAGCTGCACTATATCAAGGCCACCCTATGTAAGAAAGACCATTAATATTTTTTCGACGTCTAATCACAAAAATGTACGTACCGATATTGAGTTTTCCATAATTTCTCTGGGTAACTTTGTAATAGGTTATACTTCATTTCATATGTTTTGAAATGATAACTGTAAATGATCTCATGTTATTACTCCTTCCACTCCTTATAGGGGATGTTTAATTATTTTTCAAAAGTCAAACTTTACTCTTTGTGAATAATTTGGGCAAAAAGAAAGGTATCAACATCCGTCATACCAAATAAATAAATACCCTCTTGGGTGAACCGGATATGGTATAAAATATATTTGAAATTGATATATGTCGCAACGTGCAAAGCACGTGCAACTTACTAGTGAATTATAATGGAAAGGGATTTCAACCGACCCACTATCTTTTTGACTCGTCTTCACCTTCAACCGCCTCATCTCCAACGGTTTTGTTGGTTGCCTCGGTATACCCGTTGAGAGGTTTAGTCACTACGAGAGCGACTAGTGGAGTAGATTCGGTGGTAGTATTAGGGGTTTGAGTTCCAAGGAGTTGCTTCATCATGTCACACAATTCTTTCATTTGACTAGTCATAGATGACTCAAGTGAGAGCATTTGGCCCGACAAGGATGACTCCAATTTCTTGATGTCATCCATGGAGGCCTGATGGTGCTCCGAGGATGGCGCCAGACAATCTTGCTGAGCGTTGTTGTGGAAGCGGTTGAGAAATCCCAAGAGGAAGGTGTGATGAGCACATCAACAAGTTTTACCTCAGTACGAAACCAAGGTTTAATCGACCAGTAGGAGAAAGGAGTGACTTCTGAAGGTGTTGCTGGCTGACTAGTGGCAGGGCGCACTACCAGCGTCAGCAACAACGTGGAACCTGCACACAAGACAACCAAAGTTCTTTGCTCCAACTTGCAGTGAGGTTGTCAATCTCACCAGTTTGTTGAACACGAAGGATTATACGTATCGAGTGGAAAGAGATGTTTGCAGAAAGTAAACAGAACATGATTGCAGTAGATGAATTTATCAGTGTAAAGGAAACAGGACCGGGGTCCATAGTTCACTAGATGTGCCTCTCCATAAAGATAAATAGCATGTTGGGTGAATAAATTACAGCTGGAAAATTGACAGAATATCAACCATACATGACAACATGATTACTATGAGATTTGATTGGGCATTACAATGTAATACATAGACTGTAATCCAACTGCGTCTGACGAGGCGGTTCCTCGGCAATGCCCACCATGAGGGGTTTGGGTTTTAGATAAAGGCGACGATGGAAGTTCCGGGAGCAAGGCGGTACACGACGTACCCAGGTTCACATCCCCGCGGTGGAGGATCGTGATACGTCTCAAATGTATCTATAATTTCTTATGTTTCATGCTTACTTTTATGATGATACTCACATGTTTTATACACACTTTATGTCATTATTACGCATTTTCCGGCACTAAACTATTGACGAGATGCCGAAGAGCCAGTTGCTGTTTTCTGCTGTTTTTGGTTTCAGAAATCCTACAAACGAAATATTCTCGGAATTGGACGAAATCAACGCCCAAGGTCTTATTTTTCCACGAAGCTTCCAGAAGACCGAAAGGGAACGAAGTGGGGCGACGAGGCCCCGTACCCATAGGCCGGCGCGGCCAGGGAGGGGCCCGCGCCGCCCTATGGGGTGGGCCCCTCGTTAGCCCTCCAACTCCGCCCTTCCGCCTACTTAAAGCCTTCGTCGCGAAAACCCCAGTACCGAGAGCCACGATACGGAAAACCTTCCAGAGATGCCGCCGCCGCCAATCCCATCTCGGGGGATTCAGGAGATCGCCTCCAAGCACCTCTGCCGGGAGAGGGAATTATCTCCCGGAGGACTCTTCATCACCATGATCGCCTCCGGATTGATGTGTGAGTAGTTCACCCCTGGACTATGGGTCCATAGCAGTAGCTAGATGGTTGTCTTCTCCTTATTGTGCTATCATGTTAGATCTTGTGAGCTGTCTATCATGATCAAGATCATCTTATTGTAATGCTACATGTTGTGTTTGTTGGGATCCGATGAATATGGAATACTATGTCAAGTTGATTATCAATCTATCATATATGTGTTGTTTATGTTCTTGCATGCTCTCCGTTGCTAGTAGAGGCTCGGCCAAGTTGATACTTGTAACTCCAAGAGGGAGTATTTATGCTCGATAGTGGGTTCATGCCTCCATTGAATCCGAGCGATGTGACGAAAGTTCTAAGGTTGTGGATGTGATATTGCCACTAGGGATAAAACATCGATGCTTTGTCTAAGGATATTTGTGTTGATTACATTACGCACCATACTTAATGCAATTGTCCGTTGTTTGCAACTTAATACTGGAAGGGGTTCGGATGATAACCTGAAGGTGGACTTTTTAGGCATAGATGCATGCTGGATAGCGGTCTATGTACTTTGTCGTAATGCCCTGATTAAATCTCATAGTGATATATGTATGTGCATTGTTATGCCTTCTTTATTTGTCAATTGCCCAACTGTAATTTGTTCACCCTGTTAGATGTATATATCTGTATATTGTAGTTTCCCCATATGTTAGGGGGCTTTCTGCATATGTGCACCTGTACATATACTATATATTGTGGCCTATGGCCCCCTGGTAATACATCAAGTATATTGCCCTAACATGGTATCAGAGCAAAACTTGGTCCTAGTCTGTACGTTGTCGTCCCGGCCGTAGTTGCCGTCCTTCATCCGTGTCCGTCTCCGTCGCCGTCTCCGTCCGGCCGTCTTTGTCGCCGTCTCCGTCCGGCCATCTTTGTGGCCATCGTGGAATCGCCCCGCCCGCCCGCCCGATCTGGCCGTGATTGCCCGATCCGCTGCTCTGCCGATCTCCCCTGTCCGATCCCGTCCCTGGCTGCCGGCCGATCCTCTGGTCTGCTTCCTGGTGATCGATCTCTGATCTTCCGTGCTGCTGCTCCCTGGTAATACATCAAGTATATTGCCCTAACATGGTATCAGAGCAAAACTTGGTCCTAGTCTGTACGTTGTCGTCCCGGCCGTAGTTGCCGTCCTTCATCCGTGGCCGTCTCCGTCGCCGTCTCCGTCCGGCCGTCTTTGTCGCCGTCTCCGTCCGGCCGTCTTTGTGGCCGTCGTGGAATCGCCCCGCCCGCCCGCCCGCCCGATCTGGCCGTTGAAAGTGCATGGAGCCCCCATGTGTGGTTTTGGTAATTAATGACAATCCCTATGGACTAATGTTTGCATTGAGTTATATTTGTAGGAGTTGTTCATAGGCAATTCTTGAACCATATGTTGGCTTCAAGGTTGCAATAAGAAGAAATTGATGAAGGATATCAAGTGTCAAGTATGTCTTGAAGATGAAGATGAAGTGAGCCCTCAAGTTACTTCAAGACATCAACATGATGAAGAATGAAGAAATGTAGTGCAAGTTCAAGATGAGCCAACTCGAATAGTTCATAAGCTTGAAGCTTGCCATGGAGAAATGATGTGCAAGTTCAAGATGAGCCATCTCGAAGAGATCCTTTGCTTGAGTCTTGCCATCCATATGGTGATCATGGATATGTGAAGATGCGCCGAAGAAGAAGCTCTCCCATGGTGAATTATGGGGGAGCAATCCACATGGTGGTCATGGTTATGCGAAGATGCGCCGAAGAAGAAGCTCTCCCATGGTGGTTTATGGGGGAGCAATCTACAAGACTTCGTCAAGCAAGCACAAGCAAGAAATGCGTTCCATCTTGTTGAGGTCAAGATCGTCGTCATCAAGCTCAAGTGGAATGCGCAAGTATAAGGTTTGCTCTTGATAGGGTTTCTTTCTCACCGGTCTCATAGTGTAGTTGGAGACCGGTTTATAGTTTAGTTGCCGTACTATCAAGAGGGCTCTCGAGTGAGTAACTCGATCGTATCGTTCGGAGAGAGCTCAAACCTTTGCATCCTTGCATCATCTTTCTTGGTTGTCATTTGGACCTTATCCATGTGATGTTTTAGAGCTTGTGCTTATTCTCATGACAAGCTCTAGTTCATCGAAAACGGATTTCGCATAGATCACTTGTTGCGTTTTCGAGTTTGGTTCATCATCTTTCTTGGTTTTATTTGGATCTTATCCATGTGATGTTTTAGAGCTTGTGCTTATTCTCATGACAAGCTCTAGTTCATTGAGAATGGTTTTTGCATGGGCAACTTGTTGCATTTTCAAGTTTGGAAGTTTTACCGGTGTGTCTTTTTTAAGATAGGTCAAACCTTTCATCATTTGTTTCTATCCTCCCTTGTTGTACTATGATGGTTTCCTGCATGATCTTGTAGAGCTTGTTCCTAGCTTCAAAACAAGCCCAAGATCATCAAAATCGGAGTCCGGATGCAAAAGTTATGCCCGTTTTAGTTTTGGTGATTCTACGGTTTTCGGGGGCGGATAATCCGGCCCGAAGGCCAAAACATGGACAATATCCGGCCAAATATCCGGCCCGAGTCCGGGGCGATTTCGGGGGCGGATTATCCGGCCCGGGGGCGGATTTTCCGGCTCGGGAGGTCCCAAACGGTCATATTTCGTTGGGAGGGGGTATATAAGACCCCCTTCTTCCTCCTTGGGCTGGTTGGTTCACTTTCTCTCTCTCCCCTCCATTGTTGTACTTCAAAGCTTGCCCTAGTTCTTGATTCCTCCCATGATTCTTGCATATTCTTGAGGGAAAAGAGAGAGGAGATCTAGATCTACATTTCTACCAATCAAATCCATCTCTTTGTGAGTGGAACTCTCTAGATCTTGATCTTGGTGTTCTTTGTGAATTCCTTTGTTCTTCCTCTCTTATTCCCCCAATAGCTTTTGTAGCTTTGTTGGAATTTGAGAGAGAAAGACTTGAGCATCTTTGTGGTGTTCTTGCCATTGCATTTGGTGCATCGGTTTGAGTTCTCCACGGTGATTCGTGGTGGTGAAAGCAAGAAGGTTGTTACTCTTGGGTTCTTGGAACCCTAGACGGATTCTAGGTCTTTGTGGCGGTTTGTTGGGAGCCTCCAATTAAGTTGTGGATGTGTGCCCCAATCTTTGTGTAAGGCCCGGTTTCCGCCTCGAAGGAAATCCCTTAGTGGAACCGTGACCTAGGCCTTTGTGGCGAGGGTCACCGGAGATCTAGGTGAGGCGCCTTCGTGGCGTTCGGTGTGTGGTGTGAGTACCGCATCTTGGGGTGAGGCCTTTGTGGCGTTGGTGTGCATCGAGCAACCACACCTCAAGGTGAGCCTCTTGTGGCGTTCGGGAGCACTAAGCAACCGCACCTCTCCACCGGAGATTAGCACTCGCAAGAGTGTGAACTCCGGGATAAATCATCGTCTCCCGCGTGCCTCGGTTATCTCTATACCCGAGCTCTTTACTTATGCACTTTACCTTGTGATAGCCATCGTGCTTGAAGTTATATATATCTTGCTATCACATACTTGCTTGTATTGCTTAGCATAAGTTGTTGGTGCACATAGGTGAACCATTGCTTAGAATAAGTTGTTGGTGCACATAGGTGAACAATAGTATATAGGCTTTGGGCTTGACAAAGTAAACGCTAGTTTTATTCCGCATTTGTTAAGCCCATCTCGTAAAAGTTTTAAATCGCCTATTCACCCCCCCTCTAGGCGACATCTGTGTCCTTTCAGCCGTGATTGCCCGATCCGCTGCTCTGCCGATCTCCCCTGTCCGATCCCGTCCCTGGCTGCCGGCCGATCCTCTGGTCTGCTTCCTGGTGATCGATCTCTGATCTTCCGTGCTGCTGCTCCCTGCTCTCCGACGGCCCGCGCGCTCCGCTCCCTGGCCGGCCGATCGGCCCGGCGTGTGCTGCTCTTTGTTTTCCCTTGCCCGTGCCTGCCCCTGCTATCTCCCTGCCCAGATCGATCGATCGGAGCAGGGCCAGATCCGTTTTCCCTTCTTCGTCAGTTGATTTGATCTGAAAAAAAAAGCAAAAAAAAAAGCAAAAAAAAAAAACTGTCGTCGGCTGTTGTTACCCGATGTCTTCTTCCGCTGATCCCGCCTTATCTTTGGGTCTCCCTTCGGTACTTGGTATTTGTCCGCTGCCTCCGTGTATGACGGCTAGTCATTCTTCGTCGCCGTTTGCGGCCTCTTCACGCGACTCTGCCCGCGCTTCACCGACTTTTGCGGCCTCTTCATGCGGCTCTACCCGCTCTTCGCCGACTTTGTCTACGTCGGCCCGCCGCTCTACATCGACTCTTGCGGCCTCTTCCCGTGGTTCTGCCCGCGCTTCGCCGACTTCGTCTACGTCGGCCCGCCGCTCTACATCGACTTTTGCGGCCTCTTCCCGCGGTTATGGCCGCGCTTCGTCGACTCCGTCTCCGTCGGCCTGCCGCTCTACATCGACTTTCGCGGCCTCTTCACGTGGTTATGACCGCGCTTTGCCGACTCTGTCTTCATCGGCGTGTTGCTCTCCGTCGCCCCCTTTGGTGGCCTCTGTGCGTGTGAGTGATAGCTCCTCACCGGCACCTGATTGTACGTCGACCTCTCCAGTCGCGCCCCTCTCTGCGCATGAGATAGCGCAGCTTCACCGCCTGCTTGATGCTTGGGATTCCAGTTTACGTCAGCAGCCTCGCGGTCCGATTCTCCGCCCTCGTCCTCATTGCACCTACCGTGGCAAGGTTGGCCACACTTCCTCCACCTCGTTGGACGCGGGATCCCGCTTACGTCGGCGGTTCCAGGATCGTCGGCAGGCCGGCTCTTCAGGATCTTCGCGCGTTGCACTCTCTGATCAGGACATTCTCAGGGGTCTTCGTGGTCTGCTCGCTACTACAGACTCTTCCTCGCCGGGCGCTGCTGGTTATGTGACTTGCTCTTCTGGCACTGCGCGACCACCAGTTTCTACACAGTCAGGTACGTCCCCGTGGTATCTGGATTATGGAGCTTCCTTTCATATGACCTCTAAGTCTTCTATTCTGTCTGCTCTTCGGTCTCTTATTTCTCCTGTCCGTGTTGTCACGGCTGATGGTACCTCTATTCCTGTTTCTAGTAGAGGTACCCTTTTTACTCCCTCTTTCTCTGTCCCTGATGTTTCTCATGTTCCTCGCCTTCAGATGAACCTTTTCTCTCGCTAGCCGACTCACCGATTCTGGTTGTCGCGTCATTCTTGACGCTGAGTCTTGTGCGGTTCAGGATCGTCGCACACATGCCCTAGTTGGAGCTGGCCCTCGTAGCCGTAAGTCTCCGGGGCTTTGGGAGTTAGACTGGCTTCGTGTTCCTTCCGCTGCCACTCCATCCGCCGGTTCTCCTCCGGTTGTTGCCTCCGTCACCGGCTCTTTTCAGCGAGTGGCATCATCGTCTTGGTCACCTTTGTGACTCTCGCCTGTCGTCTTTGGTTCATCGTGGCCTTCCGGGGTCCGTCTCCGGAGATGGGTCGTTACGCTCGTCGTGGCTGTAGGTTAGGCAAACAGATTCAGCTTCCTTATCCTACTAGTGTGTCTGTCTCTCGGCGACCGTTCGATTTAGTCCATTCAGATGTTTGGGGTCCGGCTCCCTTCGCTTCGAAAGGGGGCCATCGATACTATATCTTATTCATTGATGATTTTTCACGGTACACCTGGTTGTTTTTCATGCACTCTCGCAGTGAGGTGCTCTCTATTTATCAGCGTTTTGCGGCCATGGTCCGCACTCAGTATTCCTCACCCATTCGTGTGTTCCGTGCTGATTCTGCTGGTGAGTATATCTCCCAAGCACCTTCGTGGTGTCCTTGCTGAGGAGGGCACCCTCGCTCGCTTTTCTTGTCCCGCGCGCATGCTCAAAATGGTGTCGCCGAGCGTAAGCATCGTCATCTTCTTGAGACCACCCGTGCTATGATGATTGCTTCTTCTCTTCCGCCACATTTCTGGGCTGAGGCTGTTGCTACGTCGGCCCACCTCATTAACATTCAGCCTTCCGCTGCTCTACAGGGTGGCATTCCTCTCGAGCGTCTCTCTGGTGTTTCTCCAGACTACTCGACTCTCCGTTCATTTGGTTGCGTCTGCTATGTCCTTCGCCTCCTCGTGAACGCACCAAACCGACCGCTCGGTCCGTTGAGTGTGTTTTCTCGGATACGGTGATGAGCATAAGGGCTATCGCTGTTGGGACCCCGTTGGTCGTCGGATGCGCATCTCTCGTGACGTCACGTTTGATGAGATGCGTCCCTTCTATCCTCGCCCCACCTCGGGTACTTACCCGGTGGATGATATCTCTTTTCTTCTTTTTCCAGATGCACCCCCTGCTGTCCCTCCTTCCCTCCCTCCTACTTCTGATGCGACCCCTTCGGCGCCATCCTCTCGTTCGTCTAGTCCACCTAGTACTCCTCGTTCTCCGGCTTCGGCTCCTTCCGATGCTGTCCCTTCTTCCTCTTCTTCTGATGACTTGTCTTCTCGCAGATGAGCTTCCCCTTCACGGCCCGTTCGTCGGCGTCGTACTCCGAGCATGTTACTCTTCTAGTCGAGTATGGTCTCTCCGTCGTTTCCGAGCCGACTTCTTATCGGGATGCCGAGCGTCATCCCGAATGGCAGCTTGCCATGGCCGAGGAGATCGCTGCGCTTGAGCGCACCGGCACTTGGGATCTTGTTTCTCCCCCTTCTGGTGTTCGTCCCATCACGTGTAAGTGGGTCTATAAAATTAAGACTCGCTCTGATGGATCTCTTGAGCGCTATAAAGCGCGTCTTGTGGCTCGTGGTTTTCAGCAGGAGCACGGCCGTGACTATGATGAGACTTTTGCCCCTATGGCTCATATGACTACTGTGCGTACCCTTCTTGCTGTTGCTTCGTTCGCCGCCGGTCCGTCTCCCGGCCTTGATGTTCGGAATGCTTTTCTTAATGGCGAGTTGAGTGAGGAGGTTTACATGCAGCCTCCTCCTGGGTATTCCGTTCCCGATGGGATGGTTTGTCGTCTTCGACGTTCTCTCTATGGTCTCAAACAGGCCCCTCGTGCCTGGTTTGAGCGCTTCGCCTCCGTGGTGACCGCCGCTGGTTTCTCTCCTAGTCTTCATGATCCAGCACTTTTCGTTCACACTTCTCCTCGTGGACGTACTCTTCTTCTTCTCTATGTTGATGATATGATCATTATCGGTGATGATCCCGAGTATATTGCCTTCGTCAAGGCTCGTCTTCGGGATCGGTTTCTTATGATCGATCTTGGTCCTCTTCGCTATTTTCTTGGCATTGAGGTTTCATCCACTTCGATGGTTTTTCTATCTCTCGGGAAAAGTACATTCGGGATCTTCTTGCTCGTGCCGCTCTTGGGGATGAGCGCACGGTTGATACTCCTATGGAGCTTAATGTTAAGCTTCGTCCTACCGATGGTGATCCTCTTCCCGATCCCACCCGTTATCGCCATCTTGTTGGGAGTCTTGTTTATCTTGTCGTCACTCGTCCCGATATTTCTTATCCTGTTCATATTCCGAGTCGGCTTGTCTCAGCTCCTACCACTGTTCACTATAGTCATCTCCTCCGTGTTCTTCGTTACCTTCGTGGCACGATCACTCGTCGCCTTTTCTTTCCCCGTTCCAGCTCTCTCCAGCTCCGGTGCTACTCGGATGCTACGTGGGCGAGTGATCCTACAGATCGTTGTTCACTTTCCGCTTACTCGTGTGTTTCTTGGTGGTTCGCTTGTTGCTTGGAAGACGAAGAAACAGGTCGCAGCTTCCCGTTCGAGTGTTGAGGCTGAGTTGCGGGCTATGGCTTTGTTGATTGCTGAGGTGACTTGGTTACGGTGGTTGCTTGCAGATTTTGGGGTCTCCGTTACGACACCCACTCCACTTTTGTCCGACGATACGAGTGCTATCGGTATTGCACGTGATCCGGTCAAGCATGAGCTGACCAAGCATATTGGTGTTGATGCTTTTTACACACGTGCTCGGGTACGGGATGATGTTGTTGCGGTTCATTATGTGCCTTCGATTTGCGATTGGCGGATTTCTTTACGAAGGCACAGACTCGAGCGCAGCATGATTTCTTACTCTCCAAACTCAGTGTTGTGGATCCACCTTGAGTTTGAGGGGGGGTGTTAGATGTATATATTTGTATATTGTAGTTTCCCCATATGTTAGGGGGCTTTCTGCATATGTGCACCTATACATGTACTATATATTGTGGCCTATGGCCCCCTGGTAATACATCAAGTATATTGCCCTAACACACCCAACATGCCATTTATCTTATGGGAGAGACACCACTAGTGAACTGTGGACCCCGGTCCATTCTTTACATCTGAAATACAATCTACTGCAATACTTGTTCTTTACTGTTCTTCGCAAGCAAACATCATCTTCCACACTATACATTTAATCCTTTGTTTACAGCAAGCCAGTGAGATTGACAACCTCACTGTTACGTTGGGGCAAAGTACTTTGATTGTGTTGTGCAGGTTCCACGTTGGCGCTGGAATCCCTGGTGTTGCGCCGCACTACACTCCGCCACCAACAACCTTCACGTGCTCCTTGACTCCTACTGGTTCGATAACCTTGGTTTCTTACTGAGGGAAAACTTGCTGCTGTACGCATCACACCTTCCTCTTGGGGTTCCCAACGGACGTGTGATTCACGCGTATCAAGCTCTTTTTCTGGCGCCGTTGCCGGGGAGATCAAGACACGCTGCAAGGGGAGTCTCCCACATCCAATCTCTTTACTTTTTTTTGTCTTGCTTTACTTTATTTTATTTACTGCTTTGTTTGCTCCCTATACCAAAAATACAAAAAAATTAGTTACTTGCATTTACTTTATTTACTGTCTTGATCTCTATATTAAAAACACAAAAAAATTAGTTACTTGCATTTACTTTATCTAGTTTGCTTTATTTATTACTGTTAAAATGAATACTCCTGAGAACACTAAGTTGTGTGATTTCACTAGTTAGGCTTAATGGAAAATAACAAAAATATTAGAGATCTTTATAGTATTTATCTTGAGTTAGGACATGAGGTGTTTGAAGAGAAAATTAAAAAACCCATGGAACTTTGTTTGCAAAATAGTTGTAGCAATGTTATTAGCATGAACTTTTTGAACACTATTAATTTAAGGGGAAGCTGGTTTTGATGAGCATGATATTTTTAGTCCCCCAAGCATGGAGGAGAAAATTTACTTTGATGATACTTTGCCTCCCATTTATGATGATAGTGGTATTTTGGTGCCACCTACTATGGAGGATAAATTTTATTATGATTACAATATGCCTCCTACATTTGATGATTATGATGATGAGAATAATAATGATAGCTACTTTATTGAATTTGCTCCCACTACAATTAATAAGAATGACTATGCTTATGTTGGGAGTAGTAATTATTTTATGCATGAGACTAATGATAAGAATGCTTTATGTGATAGTTATATTGTTGAGTTTGTTCATGATGCTACTGGAAATTATTATGAGAGAGGAAAATATGGTTGTAGAAATTTTCATGTTACTAAAACACCTCTCTACATGCTGAAAATTTTGAAGTTACTCGTGTTTTATCTTCCTATGCTTGTCACTTTGTTCTTCATGAATTTATTTGTGTACAAGATTCTTTTTCATAGGAAGTGGGTTAGACTTAAAATTGTTTCTTATTTGCTTTTGATGCTCTCTTTTGCTTCGACTCTTATTTCTTGCGAGAGCATTATTAAAATTGATGAGCCCATCTTAATGGCTATAAAGAAAGCACTTCTTGGGAGATAACCCATGTTTTTATTTTGCTACTGTTTTGTTGAGTCTTGGAAGTTGTTACTACTGTAGCAACCTCTCCTTATCTTTATTTTATTGCATTGTTGTGCCAAGTAAAGTCTTTGATAGTGAAGTCAATACTAGATTTGGATTACTGCGCAGAAACAGATTTCTTACTGTCACGAAATTGAGCAGCCCCTTCTGTAGGTAATTTAGAAAAATCTGCCAATTTACGCGCGTGATCCTCAGATATGTACGCAACTTTCATTAAATTTGAGAATTTTCATCTGAGCAAGTTAAGTGCCCCAGAAAAATTCGTCTTTACGGACTGTTCTGTTTTGACAGATTCTACCTTTTATTTCGCATTGCTTCGTTTTGCTATGTTTGATGGATTTCTTTGTTCCATTAACTTTCAGTAGCTTTGTGCAATGTCCAGAAGTGTTAAGAATGATTATGTCACCTCTGAATATATGAATTTTCGATTATTCACTAACCCTCTAATGAGTTTGTTTTGAGTTTGGTGTGGAGGAAGTTTTCAAGGGTCAAGAGAGGAGGATGATACAATATGATTAAAAAGAGTGAAAAGTCTAAGCTTGGGGATGCCCCCGTGGTTCATCCCTGCATATTTTAAGAGGACTCAAGCATCTAAGCTTGGGGATGCCCAAGGCATCCCTTCTTCATCGACAACTTATCAGGTCACCTCTAGTGAAACTATATTTTTATTCCATCACATCTTATGTGCTTTACTTGGAGCGTCTGTTTGTTTTTATTTTTGTTTTTGTTTGAATAAAATCGGATCCTTGCATTCTTTGTTTGGGAGAGAGACACGCTCCGCTGTTTCATATGAACACATATGTTCTTAGCTTTACTCTTAATGTTCATGGCGAAGGTTGAAACTGCTTCGTTCATTGTTATATGGTTGGAAACAGAAAATGCTTCATGTGGTAAATGGTACAATGTCTTGAATAATTTGATACTTGGCAATTTTTGTGCTCATATAAATCATGTTTAAGCTCTTGCATCATGTACTTTGCACCTATTAATGAAGAACTACATAGAGCTTGTTAAAATTTGGTTTGCATGATTGGTCTCTAGAGTCTAGATATTTTCTGGTTAAGGTGTTTGAACAACAAGGGAGACGATGTAAAGTCTTATAGTGCTTGCAATATGTTCATATGTAAGCTTTGCTGCACCATTTTATACTTGAGTTTGCTTCAAACAACCTTGCTAGCCTAGCCTTGTATTGAGAGGAATTCTTCTCGTGCATCCAAATCCTTGAGCCAAAAACTATGCCATTTGTGTCCACCATACCTACCTACTACATGGTATTTCTCTGCCATTCCAAAGTAAATTACTTGAGTGCTACCTTTAAAATTCTATCCTTTGTCTTTGCAATATATAGCTCATGGGAAAATAGCCTTAAAAACTATTTTGGTGAAGAATATGTAGCTATGTATCTTATTTCTTATAAGTTGCTGTTGAGCGGTAACCATGCTTCTGGTGTTGGAGATATGCCCAAGAGGCAATAATAAAAGTGGTTATTATATATCTTTATGTTTATGATAAATGTTTATATACCATGCTATAATTGTATTAACCGAAACATTAATACATGTGTGATATGTAAACAACAAAGAGTCCCTAGTATGCCTCTTAACTAGCTTGTTGATTAATGGATGATTAGTTTCATAATCATGAACATTGGATGTTATTAATAACAAGGTTATATCATTGTATGAATGATGTAATGGATACACCCAAACTAAGCGTAGCATAAGATCTCGTCATTAAGTTATTTGCTATAAGCTTTCGATACATAGTTACCTAGTCCTTATGACCATGAGATCATATAAATCACTTATACCGGAAAGGTACTTTGATTACATCAAACACCACTTTGCGTAAATGGGTGGCTATAAAGGTGGGATTAAGTATCCGGAAAGTATGAGTTGAGGCATATGGATCAACGGTGGGATTTGTCCATCCCGATGACGGATAGATATACTCTGGGCCCTCTCGGTGGAATGTCGTCTAATGTCTTGCAAGCATATGAATAAGTTCATAAGAGACCACATACCACGGTACGAGTAAAGAGTACTTGTCAGGAGACGAGGTTGAACAAGGTATAGAGTGATACCGAAGATCAAACCTCGGACAAGTAAAATATCGCGAGACAAAGGGAATTGGTATTGTATGTGAATGGTTCATTCGATCACTAAAGTCATCGTTGAATATGTGGGAGCCTTTATGGATCTCCAGATCCCGCTATTGGTTATTGGTCGGAGTGAGTACTCAACCATGTCCGCATAGTTCACGAACCGTAGGGTGACACACTTAAAGTTGGATGTTGAAATGGTAGTACTTGAATATGGAATGGAGTTCGAATATTTTGTTCGGAGTCCCGGATGAGATCCCGGACATCACGAGGAGTTCCGGAATGGTCGGAGAATAAGATTCATATATAGGATGTCATTTTATGTGAATTAAAATGTCGCGGAAGGTTCTATGGAAGGTTCTAGAAGGTTCTAGAAAAGTCCGGAAGAAACCACCAAGGAAGGTGGAGTCCACATGGGACTCCACCTCCATGGCCGGCCAACCCTAGTGGGGGAGGAGTCCCAAGTGGACTCCCCCTTAGGGGGCCGGCCACCCCCATATGGGAGGTGGAACTCCCACCTTTGGTGGGAGTCCTAGCTTGGCTAGGTTTCCCTCTCTTATGGAAGGTTTTTGGTTCGGGTCTTATTCGAAGACTTGGACACCAACTCTTGGGGATCCACCTATATAATGAGGGGCCAAGGGAGGGGGCCGGCCACCCCAAGACCACAACCTGGCCGCCCCCCCTTGAGTGGCCGGCCACCCCCTCCCAAACCCTAGCCGCCCCCTCTCCTCCATAGCTCCCGCGTGCTTTAGCGAAGCTCCGCCGGAGTTCTCCACCGCCACCGACACCACGCCGTCGTGTTGTCGGATTCAAGAGGAGCTACTACTTCCGCTGCCCGCTGGAACGGGAGGTGGACGTCGTCTTCATCAACAACCGAACGTGTGGCCGAGTACGGAGGTGCTGCCCGTTCGTGGCGCCGGAACCGATTGTGATCAAGATCTTCTACGCGCTTTTGCAAGCGGCAAGTGAACGTCTATCGCAGCAACAAGAGCCTCATCTTGTAGGCTTTGGAATCTCTTCAAGGGTGAGACTCGATACCCCCTCGTTGCTACCGTCTTCTAGATTGCATCTTGGCTTGGATTGCGTGTTCGCGGTAGGAAATTTTTTTTTTCTATGCAACGTTATCCTACGGTGGTATCGAGCCGTGTCTATGCATAGATGGTTGCACGAGTAGAACACAATGGTTTGTGGGCGTTGATGCTCTTGTTATCTTTAGTTGAGTACTTTGCATCTTTATGGCATAGTGGGATGAAGCGGCTCGGACTAACTTTACATGACCGCGTTCATGAGACTTGTTCCTCGTTCGACATGCAACTTGTATTGCATAAGAGGCTTTGCGGGTGTCTGTCTCTCCTACTATAGTAAAGATTCAATTTACTCTTCTATTGACAACATTAGTATCAACGTTGTGGTTCATGTTCGTAGGTAGATTAGATCTATATCGAAAACCCTAAACCACGTAAAATATGCAAACCAAATTAGAGAGCGTCTAACTTGTTTTTGCGGGGTTTGGTGATGTGATATGGCCATAATGTGATGATGAATATGTATGAGATGATCATTATTGTATTGTGGCAACCGGCAGGAGCCTTATGGTTGTCTTTAAATTTCATGTTGAGTAGTATTTCAAGGTAGTTGTGATAGTTGCTACATGGAGGACAATCATGAAGACGGCGCCATTGACCTTGACGCTACGCCGACGATGATGGAGATCATGCCCGAAGATGATGGAGATCATGTCCAGTGCTTTGGAGATGAAGATCAAAGGCGCAAAGACAAAAGGGCCATATCATATCACATATGAGCTGCATGTGATGTTAATCCTTTTATGCATCTTATTTTGCTTAGATCGCGACGGTAGCATTATAAGATGATCCCTCACTAAAATCTCAAGATAATAAAGTGTTCATCCTTAGTAGCACCGTTGCCAAGACTTGTCGTTTCGAAGCATCTCGTGATGATCGGGTGTGATAGAATCAACAAGTGCATACAACGGGTGCAAGCCGATTTTGCACATGCGGATACTAAGGTGGCCTTGACGAGCCTAGCATGTACGGACATGGTCTCGGAACACGTGATACCGAAAGGTAGAGCATGAATCATATAATTGATATGATGAACACTTTGAGTGTTCGCCATTGAAATTACACCTTGTCTCGTGATGATCGGACTATGGTGTGGTGGATTTGGTTCGTGTGATCACTAAGACAATGCGAGGGATATTGTTTTGAGTGGGAGTTCACCTAGATTTTTAATTATGTTGAGTTAAAATTTGAACTCAATTTGTCATAAACTTAGTCTAAACTATTGCAAATATATGTTGTAGAGATGGCGTCCCCAATCAATTTTAACCGGTTCCTAGAGAAAGAAAAGCTTAAGAGCAACGGTAGCAACTTCACCGGTCGGTTCCGTCATGTGAGGATCTTCCTCTGCGGCGGAAATCCGCAATATGTGCTTGATGCACCGCTAGGTGACCCTCCTGCGAAGCTGAAACCGATGAAGTAAAAGCTGTTTACGAGACTCGGAAAACTCGGTACTCTCAAGTTCGGTGTGCCATCCTGTGCGATGCGGAATCCGATCTTCAAAAACGTTTTGAGCACCACGATCCTCATGAGTTGATGAATGAGCTGAAAGCTATTTTTGAGACTCATGCGGCCGTGGAATGCTATGAAGCATCGAAACATTTCTTCGGTTGTATGATGGAAGAAGGCAGCTCCATTACTGAGCACATGCTCGCCATGACCGAGCATGCGAAGAAACTCAGTGACTTGGGAATAGTGATTCCTAACGAGTCAGGGATTAATCGTGTCCTTCAATCACTGCCACCAAGTTACAAGAACTTTGTGATGAACTACAATATGCGAGAACATGAACAAGGAGTTACCTGAACTCTTTGGCATGCTAAAAGCTGCTGAGATTGAGATCAAGAAAGAGCACCAAGTGTTGATGGTCAACAAGACCACCGGTTTCAAGAAACGATGGCAAGTCTAAGGGAAAATTCAAGAACGGTGGCAAGAAAGCTGCCACGCCTCCTATGAAACCTAAGAACGGCCCTAAGCACGATGCTTGAGTGCTATTACTGCAAGGAGAAGGGACAACTGGAAGCGTAATTGCTCCAAGTATTTGGCGGATCCGAAGAGCGGCCTTGTCAAGAAGAAGAAAGAAGGTATATCGATATACATGTTATAGATGTTTATCTCACTTGGTTCTCGTTCTAGTACCTGGGTATTTGATGCTTGGTTCGGTTGCTCATATTTGTAACTCGAAACAGGAACTAAAGAATAAACGAAGACTACTGAAAGATGAAGTGACGATGCGCGTTGGAAATGGATCCAAAGTCGATGTGATCGGCTGTCGGCACACTTCCTCTACATCTACCTTCGGGATTAGTTTTAAGCCTAAATAATTGTTATTTTGTACCCGCGTTGAGCATGAACATTATATCCGGATCTTGTTTAATGCAAGACGGTTATTCATTCAAGTCGAGAATAATGGTTGTTCTATTTTTATGAATAATATCTTTTATGGTCGAGCACACGAAAAGAATGGCTTATTTACGTTAGATCTCGATAGTAGTGATACGCATATACATAACATTGATGCTAAGCGAATTAAATTGAATGATAATTCTACTTATATGTGGCATTGTCGTCTTGGTCATATTGGAGTGAAGCGCATGAAGAAACTCCATGCTGATGGATTATTTGAATCACTTGACTTTGAGTCACTTGATAGATGCGAAGCATGTCTAATGGGAAAAATGACTAAGACTCCATTTTACGGTATGATGGAGCGAGCTACTGACTTATTGGAAATCATACATACCGATGTATGCGGACCAATGAGTGTAGCATCGCGCGGTGGTTATCGTTATGTTCTAACCTTCACGGATGATGCGAGTAGATATGGGTATATCTATTTCATGAAACATAAATCCGAAACTTTTGAGAAGTTTAAGGAATTCCAAAGTGAAGTAGAAAATCAACGAAACAAGAAGATTAAATTTCTACGATCTGATCGTGGAGGTGAATATCTGAGTTATGAGTTTGGCATGCATTTAAAGAAATGCGGAATACTTTCACAATTGACACCGCCGGGAACACCACAACGAAACGGTGTGTCCGAACGTCGTAATCGAACTCTCTTAGATATGGTTCGTTCTATGATGTCTCTTACTGATTTGCCGTTATCATTTTGGAGTTATGCATTAGAGACAGCCGCATTCACTTTAAATAGAGCACCATCAAAATCCGTAGAAACGACACCGTATGAATTATGGTTTAATAAGAAACCTAAGTCTGTCGTTCCTTAAAGTTTGGGGTTGCGAAGCCTATGTAAAAAAGTTACAACCGGACAAGCTAGAACCCAAAGCGGAGAAATGCATCTTCATAGGATACCCTAAGGAAACTATAGGGTACACTTTCTATCACGGATCCGAAGGCAAAATCTTTGTTGCTAAGAACGGAACCTTTCTTGAGAAAGAATTTCTCACTAAAGAAGTAGTTGGAAGAAAAGTAGAACTCGATGAGATTAATGAATCTATACTCGTTGATCGGAGTAGCGCGATACCGGAAGTTGTACTGTACCGCCTACACCGGCAACGAGAGGAAGCTAATGATAATGATCATGAAACTTCGAACGAGGAAACTACTGAACCTCGCGGATCGACAAGGGAACGTGCCACTCCTGATTGGTATGATCCTTGTCTAAATGTCATGATTGTGGATAACAATGATGAGGACCACTGCGACGTATGAAGAAGCGATGATGAGCCCGGATTCCAACAAATGGCAAGAAGCCATGAAATCCGAAATGGGATCCATGTATGATAACAAAGTATGGACTTTGGTAGACTTACACGATAGCCGAAAGGCTGTCGAGAATAAATGGATCTTCAAGAGAAAAACAGATGCGATGGTAATATTACTGTCTATAAAGCTCGACTTGTCGCAAAGGGTTTCCGACAAATTCAAGGAGTTGGCTACGATGAGACTTTCTCACCCGTAGCGAAGCTAAAATCTGTGAGGATTTTGTTAGCAATAGCTGCATTTTTCGATTATGAGATTTGGCAGATGGATGTCAAAACGGCATTCCTTAATGGAGACATTGAGGAAGAGTTGTATATGGTACAACCCAAAGGTTTTGTCGATCCTAAAAATGCTTGACAAAGTATGCAAACTTCAGCGTTCAATCTATGGACTGAAGCAAGCATCAAGAAGTTGGAACCGACGCTTTGATAAGGTGATCAAAGACTTCGGGTTTATACGGTGTCATGGAGAGGCACTGTATTTACAAGAAAGTGAGTGGGAGCTACGTAGCATTCCTGATATTATATGTAGATGACATATTATTGATTGGGAATGATATAGAACTATTAAGCGATGTAAAAGGTTATTTGAATAATAGTTTTTCAATGAAAGACCTTGGTGAAGCATCGTATATATTAGGCATCAAGATTTATAGAGATAGATCAAGACGCCTAATAGGGCTATCACGAGTACATACCTGGACAAGATTCTAAAGAAGTTTAGAATGGACGAAAGTAAGAAAGGGTTTTTACCTATGTTACCAGGGCAAGGTCTTGAGTAAGACTCAAGGACCGGCTACGGCGGAAGAAAGAGAAAGGATGAGTCGGATCCCCTATGCTTCGGCGAGTAGGCTCTATTATGTATGCCATGCTATGTACAAGACCGGATATAGCGCATGCTTGTTAGTTTGACTAGCGAGATATCAAAGTGATCCAGAAATGGAGCATTTGGACAGCGGTCAAGAATATCCTGAAATACTTGAAAAGAACTAAGGATATGTTTCTTTGTTATGGAGGTGACCAAGAGCTCGTTGTAACAAGTTACACCGATGAAAGTTGGAACAACGATCCCGATGACTCTAAGTCACGGTCCGGGTACGTGTTTATATTGAATGGTGCTTGCGATAGGCTGGGCAAGCTCGAAGCGAGTGCACGGTGGAGAAGTCTTCAACGGAATCGGAGTACATAGCGGCTTCGGAGGCTTCATCGAAGCGGTATGGATGAAGAGGTTCATTGTAGAGCTCGGTGTGGTTCCTAGTGCATTGGACCCACTAGTCATATACTTGTGATAACATGGGTGCCATCGCCAATGCACAAGAACCAAGGTCACACAAGAGGTCTGAAGCATATCAAGCTGCGTTACCACTCGATTCGCGAGTACATCGAAGATGGAGAAGTAAAGATTTGCAAAGTACACACCGATCCGAATGTAGCAGATCCGTTGACTAAAGCTCTCCCTAGGGCAAAGCATGACCAACACCGGAATGCCATGGGTGTTAGGTTCCTTACAATGTAATCTAGATTATTGACTCTAGTGCAAGTGGGAGGCTTGTTGGAGATATGCCCAAGAGGCAATAATAAAAGTGGTTATTATATATCTTTATGTTTATGATAAATGTTTATATACCATGCTATAATTGTATTAACCGAAACATTAATACATGTGTGATATGTAAACAACAAAGAGTCCCTAGTATGCCTCTTAACTAGCTTGTTGATTAATGGATGATTAGTTTCATAATCATGAACATTGGATGTTATTAATAACAAGGTTATATCATTGTATGAATGATGTAATGGATACACCCAAACTAAGCGTAGCATAAGATCTCGTCATTAAGTTATTTGCTATAAGCTTTCGATACATAGTTACCTAGTCCTTATGACCATGAGATCATATAAATCACTTATACCGGAAAGGTACTTTGATTACATCAAACACCACTTGCGTAAATGGGTGGCTATAAAGGTGGGATTAAGTATCCGGAAAGTATGAGTTGAGGCATATGGATCAACGGTGGGATTTGTCCATCCCGATGACGGATAGATATACTCTGGGCCCTCTCGGTGGAATGTCGTCTAATGTCTTGCAAGCATATGAATAAGTTCATAAGAGACCACATACCACGGTACGAGTAAAGAGTACTTGTCGGGAGACGAGGTTGAACAAGGTATAGAGTGATACCGAAGATCAAACCTCGGACAAGTAAAATATCGCGAGACAAAGGGAATTGGTATTGTATGTGAATGGTTCATTCGATCACTAAAGTCATCGTTGAATATGTGGGAGCCTTTATGGATCTCCAGATCCCGCTATTGGTTATTGGTCGGAGTGAGTACTCAACCATGTCCGCATAGTTCACGAACCGTAGGGTGACACACTTAAAGTTGGATGTTGAAATGGTAGTACTTGAATATGGAATGGAGTTCGAATATTTTGTTCGGAGTCCCGGATGAGATCCCGGACATCACGAGGAGTTCCGGAATGGTCCGGAGAATAAGATTCATATATAGGATGTCATTTTATGTGAATTAAAATGTCGCGGAAGGTTCTATGGAAGGTTCTAGAAGGTTCTAGAAAAGTCCGGAAGAAACCACCAAGGAAGGTGGAGTCCACATGGGACTCCACCTCCATGGCCGGCCAACCCTAGTGGGGGAGGAGTCCCAAGTGGACTCCCCCTTAGGGGGCCGGCCACCCCCATATGGGAGGTGGAACTCCCACCTTTGGTGGGAGTCCTAGCTTGGCTAGGTTTCCCTCTCTTATGGAAGGTTTTTGGTTCGGGTCTTATTCGAAGACTTAGACACCAACTCTTGGGGATCCACCTATATAATGAGGGGCCAAGGGAGGGGGCCGGCCACCCCAAGACCACAACCTGGCCGCCCCCTTGAGTGGCCGGCCACCCCCTCCCAAACCCTAGCCGCCCCCCTCTCCTCCATAGCTCCCGCGTGCTTTAGCGAAGCTCCGCCGGAGTTCTCCACCGCCACCGACACCACGCCGTCGTGCTTTGTCGGATTCAAGAGGAGCTACTACTTCCGCTGCCCGCTGGAACGGGAGGTGGACGTCGTCTTCATCAACAACCGAACGTGTGGCCGAGTACGGAGGTGCTGCCCGTTCGTGGCGCCGGAACCGATCGTGATCAAGATCTTCTACGCGCTTTTGCAAGCGGCAAGTGAACGTCTACCGCAGCAACAAGAGCCTCATCTTGTAGGCTTTGGAATCTCTTCAAGGGTGAGACTCGATACCCCCTCGTTGCTACCGTCTTCTAGATTGCATCTTGGCTTGGATTGCGTGTTCGCGGTAGGAAAATTTTTGTTTTCTATGCAACGTTATCCTACATCCGGCGACGCCATCAACTATTACACCTTTGTTGAATATCATGTGAGTTGCTATGCATGTTCGTCTTGTCTCGAAGTAAGGGCGATTTTCATGATCAAATGGTTTGAGTATGCATATTGTTAGAGAAGAACATTGGGCCGCTAACTAAAGCCATGAATCATGGTGGAAGTTTCAGCTTTGGACAATTAATCCTCAATCTCTTATGAGAATATTATCTGTTGTTGAATGCTTATGCATTAAAGAGGAGTCCATTATCTGTTGTCTATGTTGTCCCGGTATGGATGTCTAAGTTGAGAATAATCAAAAATGAGAAATCAAATGCGATCTTTCTCCTTAGACCTTTGTACAGGCGGCATAGAGGTACCCATTTGTGACACTTGGTTGAAACATATGTTATGCAATGATAATCCGTGTTAATCCAAGCTAATTAGGACAAGGTGCGGGCACTATTGGTAATCTATGCATGAGGCTTGCAACTTATAAGATGTCTTATACATAACACATATGATTTATTACTACCGTTGACAAAATTGTTTCTATGTTTTCAAAATGAAAAGCTCTAGCACAAAAATAGTAATCCATGCTTCCCTCTGCGAAGGGCCTATCTTTTACTTTATTGTTGAGTAGGTTTACCTACTTCTTTCTATCTTAGAAGCAATCACTTGTGTGAACTGCGTGCATTGATTCTTACATGTTTACCTATTGGACTTGTTATATTACTTTGTGTTGATAATTATCCATGAGATAAACATGTTGAAGTTGAAAGCAACCACTGAAACTTATATCTTCCTTTGTGTTGTTTCAAAGCTTTCTACTAAGAATTTATTGCTTTATGAGTTAACTCTTGTGCAAGTCTTATTGATGCTTGTCTTGAAAGTACTATTCATGAAAAGTCTTTGCTATATGATTCATTTGTTTATTCATTGTCTACACCATTGCTTCGAATCGCTGCATTCATCTCATATGCTTTACAATAGTATTGATCAAGATTATGATAGCATGTCACTTCGAAATTATCCTTGTTATCGTTTACCTACTCGAGGGCGAGTAGGAACTAAGCTTGGGGATGCTTGATACGTCTCAAACGTATCTATAATTTCTTATGTTCCATGCTACTTTTATGATGATACTCACATGTTTTATACACACTTTATGTCATTATTATGCATTTTCCGGCACTAACCTATTGACGAGATGCCGAAGAGCCGATTCTTGTTTTCTGCTGTTTTTGGTTTCAGAAATCCTACAAAGGAAATATTCTCGGAATTGGACGAAATCAACGCCCAGGGTCTTATTTTTCCACGAAGCTTCCAGAAGACCGAAAGGGAAACGAAGTGGGGCGATGAGGCCCCGTACCCATAGGCCGGCGTGGCCAGGGAGGGGCCCGCGCCGCCCTATGGGGTGGGCCCCTCGTTAGCCCTCCAACTCCGCCCTTCCGCCTACTTAAAACCTTCGTCGCGAAAACCCCAGTACCGAGAGCCACGATACGGAAAACCTTCCAGAGACGCCGCCGCCAATCCCATCTCGGGGGATTCAGGAGATCGCCTCCGGCACCACGCCGGAGAGGGGAATCATCTCCCGGAGGACTCTTCATCACCATGATCGCCTCCGGATTGATGTGTGAGTAGTTCACCCCTGGACTATGGGTCCATAGCAGTAGCTAGATGGTTGTCTTCTCCTCATTGTGCTATCATGTTAGATCTTGTGAGCTGCCTATCATGATCAAGATCATCTTATTGTAATGCTACATGTTGTGTTTGTTAGGATCCGATGAATATGGAATACTATGTCAAGTTGATTATCAATCTATCATATATGTGTTGTTTATGTTCTTGCATGCTCTCCGTTGCTAGTAGAGGCTCTGGCCAAGTTGATACTTGTAACTCCAAGAGGGAGTATTTATGCTCGATAGTGGGTTCATGCCTCCATTGAATCCGGGACGAGTGATGAGAAAGTCCTAAGGTTGTGGATGTGTTGTTGCCACTAGGGATAAAACATCAATGCTTTGTCTAAGGATATTTGTGTTGATTACATTACGCACCATACTTAATGCAATTGTATGTTGTTTGCAACTTAATACTGGAAGGGATTCGGATGATAACCTGAAGGTGGACTTTTTAGGCATAGATGCATGCTGGATAGCGGTCTATGTACTTTGTCGTAATGCCCTGATTAAATCTCATAGTACTCATCGTGATATACGTATGTGCATTGTTATGCCTTCTTTATTTGTCAATTGCCCAACTGTAATTTGTTCACTCAACATGCCATTTATCTTATGGGAGAGACACCACTAGTGAACTGTGGACCCCGGTCCATTTTTTACATCTGAAATACAATCTACTACAATACTTGTTCTTTATTGTTCTTCGCAAGCAAACATCATCTTCCACACTATACATTTAATCCTTTGTTTAAAGCCGGTGAGATTGACAACCTCACTGTTACGTTGGGGCAAAGTACTTTGATTGTGTTGTGCAGGTTCCACGTTGGCGCCGGAATCCCTGGTGTTGCGCCGCACTACACTCCGCCACCAACAACCTTCACGTGCTCCTTGACTCCTACTGGTTCGATAACCTTGGTTTCTTACTGAGGGAAAACTTGATGTTGTACGCATCACACCTTCCTCTTGGGGTTCCCAACGGACGTGTGCTTCACGCGTATCAAATCGCTACGTCCTGCTAGCAATCCAGTATATGAATATATGGGTACAGGGGGCCGCCATAGGCGGAGTAGTTGTATCTAGTCTAGTTCTAGTTCGCGTGTTGCGATGTCTAGGCGTGTCGCCTCTATGATCTATGTTTCTGAATATCTGTCTGTCCCTAAGGGGTGTCCCTGCCTGGCTTTATATATCAGCCATGCTAGGGTTTACAAGAGTCCTAGTAGGATTCGTGTTGGAGTCTTCTTTCCTTGTAGTCCAAGTTGAGGCGCGTGCAGGTCCACCTCGTCGAGTCCTTGTGCTGGTCCAACTTTATAGTTTGCACCGGGTATGGCAATGTCGAGTACCCGAAGGGTTATGCCCACGTCAGTAGCCCCCGAGTGTCTGGCCGAAGTGAAGTTTCGGGCAGGGACTAAAGTTGTCTTCGCCGAATGTCTTGATCATCTGTTGAATCTTGTGCTTGATGTTTCGCGTGCGCGAAGCGCTCCCGGTGGGAGTAGCCCCCGAGTCTATGGGCGGGTGCTTGCAGCCACGCATAGACTCAAGTTGTACTACTCGAAGATCTTAATTGTTGATGACGACGTCTTCAAGTTTATTCTTCTTTGTTGGCGAGGTTGCCATCTTTTTCTCGGGTGCGCGATCAGCGCTCCCAATGGGAGTAGCCCCCGAGCCTGTAAATGAATATGAAACAGTTATGTATAGAGTGTAAAATGTTGAGTCAAATACCGTACATGTCTTCGAGTTCCGAGAACATGATGCCGATAACTCTGATGATTTCACTGATAGAGGAGTTGACGATTTGGATGATGGCCCAGAGGAGCCGATGATTCGGATGATAGCCCAGAGGAGCCGATGATTTGGATGATAGCCCAGAGGAGCCGATGATTCGGATGATAGCCCAGAGGAGCCGATGATTCGGATGATAGCCCAGAGGAGCCGATGATTCGGATGATAGCCCAGAGGAGCCGATGATTTGGATGATAGCCCAGAGGAGCCGATGATTCGGATGATACCCAGGAGGAGTCGATAATTTTATCGGGTGCGCGTCCAGTGCTCCCGATGGAAGTAGCCCCCGAGTCTGGGCACTGATGCTTGCAACCGTGAGTAGACTCAAGTCGAGCAACTCGATGTTTATAGTTTTCTTCAGGTGCCGTTGACACATTGTTGTATATTTCAAGGGGCAATCCTTAATGCACCTTGAGCATCGTTGATGCCATTGTTTGTAAGTTTTTCGGTAGGTACATATATATGCACTTTTACCGTGTTAATGCCGTTGGCAAATTTTGAAGGAGCAAATCTTAATTGCCCGTTTAAGCGTATGTGTATTCGTTGGTCAGCAAATTGTTTGAGTGATCAGCTCGTGTTGCAGGTCTTGCTAAACCCGTTGTATGTGCAACTTTGCTTTCAACCGATGTATGTTCTGACAGCAGCTCCCGAATGTATCAGAAGCACTAACTCTGCCGATGAGCCCGTTGTTCTTTGATACTTCTGCAGTTTAAAGTATCGAGTGTGAGTCGTTTTCGTATGTGTTTCATGATCCTTGCCATCTGCGGCACTCTTTGAGGCATCTATAGCAAAGGAAAAGAGTAAGATTCATGTTGTTTCATGATCCTTGCTATCTGCGGCACTCTTTGAGGCATCTATAGCAAAGGAAAAGAGCAAGGTCCCCGTTGTTTCATGATCCTTGCTATCTGCGGCACTCTTTGAGGCATCTATAGCAAAGGAAAAGAGCAATGTCCCCGTTGTTTCATGATCCTTGCTATCTGCGGCACTCTTTGAGGCATCTATAGCAAAGGAAAAGGCAAGGTCTCTGTTATTTCATGATCCTTGCTATCTGCGGCACTCTTTGAGGCACCTATAGCAAAGGAAAAGAGCAAGGTCTCTGTTATTTCATGATCCTTGCTATCTGCGGCACTCTTTGAGGCATCTATAGCAAAGGAAAAGAGCAAGGTCCCTGTTGATTTTGCATCATAACACTCGTAGTTTCAGAGGCTTTTTTTAGAGTGCAATCTCTGGGCGTATTTTCCATCGCACCGATGTTCGTTGTAATATACGAACAAGGTTCCTGACGATATAGTTCGGGTGTCCCGAATTACTGCAATTCTTCAAAACTTGAGTCTTCATATCTTCTTGGGTTCCAGCGAACCGGCGCTCCCGATGGGAGTAATAATCTTCATATCTTCTTGAATTCCAGCGAACCAGCGCTCCCGATGGGAGTAACCGCAATAGTTCGAAGATATTCCAGGAGCCCCCGAGTAATTCCAGCGAACCGGCGCTCCCGATGGGAGTAATAATCTTCATATCTTCTTGAATTCCAGCGAACCGGCGCTCCCGATGAGAGTAATAATCTTCATATCTTCTTGAATTCCAGCGAACCAGCGCTCCCGATGGGAGTAACCGCAATAGTTCGAAGATATTCCAGGAGCCCCCGAGTAATTCCAGCGAACCAGCGCTCCCGATGGGAGTAACCGCAATAGTTCGAAGATATTCCAGGGCCGAAGAGGATAAGTCCATCGAGTAATCATAAATGATGAAGCCATTGACCCGAGGTAGTCCATGCGACGGGCGCAGTCGAAATGATTCCGCCACCCGAGATAGTTCATGCGGCGCCTGGCTGACGTGGCCGATGAAGAAGACGCAGTTGATATGGCCGATTCGCAGCGGGTGAGCACCCGAATATATCGAGTCCGCAATGTTGGGTCCATGGCAGGCGAGCCCTCGAGTATGGCAAGTGCACGACAGCGGGCGCGGTCGGCCGAACCGAATAGTCGAAGCTTTGTTCTGATCTGCAGTTATGTTACGACGCAAAAACCTGCGCGCAAATATACTGTTGAGTCTCCAAAAACTTCGACTGCACGCGATGAAGATGATCCTCTCCAAGTCCATTGAATTGTTAGGCCAGTCAATGGTTGTGTTCCGCGAATCCGGTCTCGCAGTTTGCTCTTTCAGTTAGTCCAGTTCTTTTGCACGTGGAACGGCGTGGCCTTGTTCATCAAACAGGATTTTTGGTCTGAGCCTTTCATGTACTGTCGGCGTTGAATTCCATCGTGTAGGTGCAAGGCCAATTCTCCGAACAACCAAGCCGCGCGTGTTGATTTGTTGTCTTCACAGAAGATGGCGCGTACGTTTTATCTGTATTAACTTCCTTAGACCCCACAAGTAGTAGCTTCACGTGGTGGACATCATCAATTCAATTCATGAATTTTTTGGTTAGCTGGATGGCTGCTTTGACTTTCCTTTCTCTTGATTTCTTTTCCTTCAGAGTATTGGGCATCCGATAGGCAGGTGTTGCAACTCCTTGTACTTGGCCTTTAGACGCTTCTTCTCAATTTTGGCAGATTTAATCAACCGAGCACGACGGCCTTTGTGGCGATGAGCACGGCTATGTACTGCAGGCTTTCACCAAACCGGATCTGATCTTTCCGATCTCCTGGCGTGGTGTTGATTTTCAGCTTGACGATGAGTTGAGATTCGAAGGTTGACGATGCGGTAAAGGGTCTCGCCCAGATCACAAAATCCATTCGTCGCGATTCCCGTTGCCGAAATAATTGCGCGGCCATAAATAATATGATGTAGCCACGCGATGCCTGGCTGACGTGGCCAATGAAGAGGACACAGTTGATATGGTCGATCCGTGGCCGGTGAGCACCCGAACATGGCGAGTGTGCGCCGGCGAAATTCGAGCAGTGTTTGGCCGAAAACAGTCAACGCTGCTAACATGATCACAGTGGAGTTGGTCGGTTGACCGCGACGAAGTTGAGATGTACTCCGCCGTGCATCCGAGTAACTTCCGGTTGATGCCTCCTATTTTCCTTTATGCTGAGATTCATTGTATTCACACGAAGTAGACGGCCTCCTTTTTTTTTTTCCTTTCCTGTGGTCTCTGACGTAATCCAATCCAGGTTTGTTGCTTTGATTTCCAATCCAGGTTTGTTGCTTTGATTTGGCCATGCACGCTGGTATGAAGTATTTACGATCGCGCGTCAGCCAACAAACGAGTCAACTGATTGTTTCTCCCGAGCGTCCACTGCAGTTTGACAATACAGCCAGCTGATTTGCTTTACGAGCGCGCACGGCAGTCGACAATACGGCTGGTTGCTTCTCCCGAGCGCGCCCTGTTTTCTTTTTTTCTTCTTGATACTTGAATCCGGTTACCTGATTAATTTTTTCCTGCCTTCATCCGATTGATCCTGATGATTGCCTGAGTAGTGCGCCGGCCTGATGATTGCCTGAGTAGTGCGCCGGCCGCGTAGATGTTTTCTTTTTCTACCGGAACGACCACGGCGACTATACTGCTCGTAGATCAGATCTAATATTTTCTAATCCTCAATTGATGAATCTTGCTGGCGTAGATCTTCTTATCGGATGCAGTATGAACGTTGTTGACGATGGATCCCGCCCAGATGATAAAATCCAGTCGTCGCGCTTCCCACAGACGGCGCCAATTGACGAGGCGGTTCCTCGGCAATACCCACCATGAGGGGCTTGGGTTTTAGAGAAAGGCGACGACGGAAGTTCCGGGAGCGAGGCGGTACACGACGTACCCAGGTTCACGTCCCCGCGGTGGAGGATCGCTACGTCCTGCTAGCAATCCAGTATATGAATATATGGGTACAGGGGGTCGCCATAGGCGGAGTAGTTGTATCTAGTCTAGTTCTAGTTCGCGGGTTACGATGTCTAGGCGTGTCGCCTCTATGATCTATGTTTCTGAATATATGTCTGTCCCTAAGGGGTGTCCCTGCTTGGATTTAAATATCAGCCAAGCTAGGGTTTATAAGAGTCCTAGTAGGATTCGTGTTGGAGTCTTCTTTCCTTGTAGTCCAAGTTGAGGCGCGTGCAGGTCCACCTCGTCGAGTCCTTGTGCTGGTCCAGCTTCATAGTTTGCACCGGGTATGGCAATGTCGAGTACCCGAAGGGTTATGCCCACGTCAGCGTCTATGACTAATAATCCACCTTCTGGTTATCGTCCGAACCTCTTTCAGTATTAAGTTGCAAGCAACAAGTTATCGCATTAAGCAATGTGTGTAAAGTAAACAATATAATTACCCTTTGATAAAACATTGTTGTTTTCTCCCTAGTAGAAACAACACATCTACAATCTTAGAAGTTATTGTCACTCTTCCAGAAAACTAGAGGCATGAAACTACTATCGAGCATAAATACCGCCTCTTGGAGTCACAAGCATCTACTTGGCTAGACTATCCACAAGCAACGGAGAGCATGCAAGATCACAAATAACATATGACATGAATATATAATCGACCTCAACATAGTATACAATATTCATCGGATCCCAGCAAACACAACATGTAGGATTACATAATATTCATCAAGATCAACTTTATGTACCGCTACATGTAGTATTTGTTGGGATCCGATGAATATGGAATACTATGTTGAGATCGATTATATATACTTGTCAATGTTATTTGTGATCTTGCATGTTCTCCGTTGCTAGTAGATACTCTGGCCAATTAAATGTTTGTGACTCCAAGAGGGAGTATTTATGCTCGATAGTGGGTTCATTCCTCTAATTTTCTGGAAGAGTGACAATAACTTCTAAGATTGTAGATGTGCTGTTGCTACTAGGGAGAAAACAAAAATATTTTATCTGAGGGTAATTCTATTGTTTACTTTACACACATTGCTTAATGCGATAATCTGTTGCTTGCAACTTAACACTGGAAGGGGTTCGGACGAGAACCGGAAGGTGGATTATTAGTCATACACGCAGTTGGATTACGGTCTATGTATTATGTTGTAATGCCCAAACGAATCTCATAGTAATCATCTTGTCATGTATGGTATTTATTCTGTCAATTGCCCAGTTGTCATTTGTTCACCCATCATGTTATTTATCTTTATGGAGAGACACATCTAGTGAACTGTGGATCCCGGTCCTTTCTTTTACACTGATACAATCATCCTATTCTTTTTTACTTACTGCAAGCACTGTTCTCTTTAATTCCACTGCAAACAATCATCATATTTTTTCCACACTATACGTCTAATCCTTTGTGTTTAGCAAAACCGGTGAGATTGACAACCTCACTGTAAGTTGGGGCAAAGTATTTTGGTTGTGTTGTGTCCAGGTTCCACGTTGTTGCTGACGCCGGTAGTGCGCCCTGCCACAAGTCAGCTAGCAACACCTTCAGAAGTCACGCCTTTATCCTACTGGTCGATTAAACCTTGGTTAAAACTTGCTATTGTGATCATCATACTTTCCTCTTGGGGTTCCCCAACACTATGCAATCTGCACTCATCAACAAGTAAACAAGATACAAGAAGTAAAGGTGGTAAAGGATAGAGGTAACAGAAGGTGAAGCACATAGAGACACAATGGTTAATTACTGTAGTTCCATCATTTTGAGGGGAAGTACGTCTACGTTAGAGGGGTGTGGTGCCACGAAGGCCAACAAACGCACAAAGTCCTCACCTTATTCTCCGGTGAACATACCACAAAGGTTAGCTCACTCCCCACTAAGCGGTGACCTTCAAGGTGGCAACCGAAACCTTTACACAAGGTAGGGGAAATCTCCACAAATCATGGAGGCTCCCAACGATGACAACGAAGATCTTAAGACACAAAGCAAGCTTTGGGGCGATCTCTTGTTTCTAGGGCACCAAGGCACAACCAAGAACAACGAGATCCACAATGGATTGCAAGGGGAAATCGAATTCCTTTGGTGGGTGTGCACATCTAGGTCATCCCTACGCACCAATCCTTCAAGTATTAAGAGATATGAGTGGGTATGTAGGGAGATCTAGTGCAATTAATCTCAAGGTATTGATGGTGGAGAGAGAGAGTCAAGAGGTAGGTCTCCATGGAAAAGAAGACCTTATTTATATGGGATCTAAAAGATCCCACCGTTATGCACCCTTTTTGGAACGAAACTTCGGCAAGGCCAAAAGCTATCCAACAGCTACCCCGGGTGAAGGTTTTGAGCGGTAGTAGGGCGGAAGTTCTAGTGGTCGGAACTTCCGATCTACTACCAGCCCAACCTCCGGAAACTGCACATACCTTGCAGTACAGAGGCAGAGACGAGAAACCCATTTCCAGAGGTTGCAACGGGGGTAGGGCGGAAGTTTTGATGGCCAGAACTTCCGGCCTACTTCCAGATCACTTAGCCAAGGAATCGATGGTAGACAGCAATCGAGCTGCCCGAGGCAGAAGTTCCATCTAGGAAGGTCGTAACTTTCAGCCTTCCAAACCTCCGAGAAAACTTGCAAAACATCCAGAGGGAGAGTGAAAACTTGAAGCATAGGAAGGTTGTGAAGATGTGAAATTTGGTTTGTGTACAATATAAACAGGGAACCACATTGCCTTCCATCAAGATCACTACAACCCACACACACTATAAAAAAAACTAGGGGGCGACTACCGCCACTACCCCTTCTTTGAAGCGTCCAAAACCATCGTGTGCAATACAACAAATGTACCTAGGGCAATTAGAACATGGTAAAACCTTTCTAGTGTTGACATCAACACACAAAACCCATTCAGGTATGGAAATTATCTTTAAAACATATGGAGGAAGGATGTAATCCCACTCGGTCCTTGGAATGCCCGGGTAGTAGAAGAAGGTACGCTTCCAAGTCCTCCCCCCATCTAGAAGCGACTCCACACCATGATATCTGGATCATCACAGGATAGCATACTTCACTCCACACACCGCAGCCTTAGGTCCTTCCATAGATTTCCCCTAGAGGAATAAGAGAAAGCAATAAAGGCCTAGGTGTGGACGGATGCCCCGATAGCCCTCGCAGAAGGCAGAAAAATCTAACATTTACGTAATAATGCGGGAGTAAGGTGGTGGAGTTGGATCACATTCCAGAGAAGGGGTTGTTGCATGAAACAACAAGTAGGGGCAGTGAAACTCCGCTGGAATAAGGGCACAGACAAGACGTGCTCATTCGCTTGCGACTGTGGTATCAGCTCCCCCGTGCACCTCCATCCCATCTCACCTAGTTTCTAAAGTTGTGGACCGTCTTGCAGTGGGTCATGTTGTAACCCCACCTGGATGCAATATAGTGGAGATGGGCTGCCTCGGGCATCTATTCTACAGCCTCACCCTACCGCTGCCAGTTCGATGGTGCTTGTCTGCCATTCAGGTCCACCAAAATATGGAAGGCGCACTTGAAGGCAAAGTTTCAGTATTTCGCCTAGCTGGTGTTCCATGGGAAGATCCCCAAAATCAACATCATAGCTCGCACGGGATGGCCATGGCCCCATTTTCAAGCTTCGCAGGATTCATCTGAATACCATGCAACACCTATTTCTAGAGTGCATCATCCCAACGCCGATCAGGGAGAAGGTCTTTACTTGGAACAACTCGACCGACATTGACACACCTCCATTAGGGCAAAGCGTGAACAACCGGTGGGATGGAGCAATCCCACGTATACCGAGGGATAAAATGAGGGAAGTAAGCAACACTATCTTTTAAGTCATGTGAGGGACATGGAAGGAGAGGAATGGAATGGTGTCCTCCTGCCGGACTCAGTGTATTACATGGTATGGGAGGAGATCACACATCGGGTTTACCCTCATATCCAAAACACACGAGACGTAGCGGTTTCGGTTTGGGGGCTTTGTTTCAGGCCATGATGTTTTGTAATAAATCCTAGGACTCGATGATAAGTCTCCGACGTATCGATAATTTCTTATGTTCTATGCCATATTATTGATGATACCTACATGTTTTATGCACACTTTATGTCATATTCGTGCATTTTCTGGAACTAACCTATTAACAAGATGCCGAAGTGCCGATTGTCTGTTTTCTGCTGTTTTTGGTTTCAGAAATCCTAGTAACGAAATATTCTCGGAATTGGACGAAATCAAGACCCGGGGGCCTATTTCGCCACGAACCTTCCGGAAGACCGAAGAGCATACGAAGTGGGGCCACGAGGTGGCCAGACCACAAGGCGGCGCGGCCAAGGGGGCCCGCGCCGCCCTGTGGTGTGGGCCCCTCGTCGGCCCCCGACTGCTGCCCTTCCGCCTACTTAAAGCCTCCGTCGCGAAACCCCCGAGGCGAAAAACCACGATACGGAAAACCTTGCGAGACGCCGCCGCCGCCGATCCCATCTCGGGGGATTACGGAGATCTCCTCCGGCACCCTGCCGGAGAGGGATTCATCTCCCGGAGGACTCTACACCGCCATGGTCGCCTCCGGAGTGATGAGTGAGTAGTTCACCCCTGGACTATGGGTCCATAGCGGTAGCTAGATGGTTGTCTTCTCCTCATTGTGCTTCATTGTTGGATCTTGTGAGCTGCCTAACATGATCAAGATCATCTATCTGTAATACTCTATGTTGTGTTTGTCGGGATCCGATGGATAGAGAATACCATGTTATGTTAATTATCAAGTTATTGCATATGTGTTGTTTATGATCTTGCATGCTCTCCGTTATTAGTAGAGGCTCGGCCAAGTTGATGCTAGTAACTCCAAGAGGGAGTATTTATGCTCGATAGTGGGTTCATGCCGCATTGACACCGGGACGATGATGAGAAAGTTCTAAGGTTGTGTTGTGCTTGTTGCCACTAGGGATAAAACATTGATGCTATGTCCGAGGGTGTAGTTATTAATTACATTACGCACCATACTTAATGCAATTGTCTCGTTGCTTTGCAACTTAATACTTGGAAGGGGTTCGGACGATAACCTGAAGGTGGACTTTTTAGGCATAGATGCGGTTGGATGGCGGTCTATGTACTTTGTCGTAATGCCCAATTAAATCTCACTATACTTATCATGACATGTATGTGCATTGTTATGCCCTCTCTATTTGTCAATTGCCCGACTGTAATTTGTTCACCCAACATGCTTTTATCTTATGGGAGAGACACCTCTAGTGAGCTGTGGACCCCGGTCCATTCTTTTAATACTGAAATACAAATCTGCTGCAATACTTGTTTTTACTTGTTTTCTCTGCAAACAATCATCTTCCACACAATACGGTTAATCCTTTATTACAGCAAGCCGGTGAGATTGACAACCTCACTCGTTTCGTTGGGGCAAAGTACTTTGGTTGTGTTGTGCAGGTTCCACGTTGGCGCCGGAATCCCTGGTGTTGCGCCGCACTACATCCCGCCGCCATCAACCTTCAACGTGCTTCTTGGCTCCTCCTGGTTCGATAAACCTTGGTTTCTTTACGAGGGAAAACTTGCTGCTGTGCGCATCATACCTTCCTCTTGGGGTTGCCCAACGAACGTGTGAAATACACGCCATCAAGCTCTTTTTACGGCGCCGTTGCCGGGAGATCAAGACACGCTGCAAGGGGAGTCTCCACTTCTCAATCTCTTTACTTTGTTTTTGTCTTGCTTTATTTTATTTACTACTTTGTTTGCTGCACTTATATCAAAAACACAAAAAAATTAGTTACTTGCATTTACTTTACTTATTTCATCATGTTTCCTTTTAATTTTACCACAAAAAACATACCGGTAGGACAAGGGTCTATAATTGGGAGGAGCAATATAGAAGAATTTTTCACCCATGTTAGTACCGTTGAAGATTTTGAAGATAGACACTTGGTAGAACTTGCTCCTACTTATGAAATTGCTGCTGCTGCTTTAGTTCGCATGTTGGA
This sequence comes from Lolium rigidum, assembly GCF_022539505.1. NCBI lineage: Eukaryota > Viridiplantae > Streptophyta > Magnoliopsida > Poales > Poaceae > Lolium > Lolium rigidum. The sequence continues at coordinate 15,146,936 of NC_061508.1, read as the reverse complement.
AACTAAATTTGTTAACCTCAATCCTATAATCCAACACATGTTTCTTACACTTGGTGATTTGGAAGAGGGGAAAAGAAAGATTTTGTTTTAGAAACCCTTCTTAGAGAATTTGGTGGTCTAGCAAGAGAGGCTAGAAAGGTCTTTGCTAAATTTAATATGCTTGGTTCTCATACTAATTTTGTTAGTCTCCTTGAAAAAATGGACATGGATAGAATAAGGTACACTAATAATGCTAATGATGGTGGGGAGATCAAAGCACCAATACCATGTAAACTCCTAGCTATGAATGATGCACTAGAACATAACTATGCTTGGCTTGTTCCTGAAAATTTGTTCGATGAGAGTAGCAAGCCCAAGACTAATGAGAAGGGAGACGCTGAAACTTATGTATCCAATATACTATGCATGGTTGAGAAAACTCCAAACCCCGCTGTAGGTGCACCACCCTTCGATAATACTTGAGTTACACTTTCTGCGCCTAGCTGAAAGGCGTTAAAGAAAAGCGCTTATGGGAGACAACCCATGTTTTTACTACAGTATTTTTGTTTTATATTTGAGTCTTGGAAGTTGTTTACTACTGTAGCAACCCCTCCTTATCTTAGTTTTGAGTTTTGTTGTGCCAAGTAAAGTCTTTGATAGTAAAGTAAGTACTAGATTTGGATTACTGCGCAGTTCCAGATTTCTTTGTTGTCACGAATCTGGGTCTACCTCCCTGTAGGTAGCACAGAAAATTAATCCAATTTACGTGCATGATCCTCAGATATGTACGCAACTTTCATTCAATTTGAGCATTTTCATTTGAGCAAGTCTGGTGGCCTAATAAAATCCATCTTTACGGACTGTTCTGTTTTGACAGATTCTGCCTTTTATTTCGCATTGCCTCTTTTGCTATGTTGGATGAATTTCTTTGATCCATTAATGTCCAGTAGCTTTATGCAATGTCCAGAAGTGTTAAGAATGATTGTGTCACCTCTGAACATGTTAAATTTTATTATGCACTAACCCTCTAATGAGTTGTTTCGAGTTTGATGTGGAGGAAGTTTTCAAGGATCAAGAGAGGAGTATGATGCAATATGATCAAGGAGAGTGAAAGCTCTAAGCTTGGGGATGCCCCGGTGGTTCACCCCTGCATATTCTAAGAAGACTCAAGCGTCTAAGCTTGGGGATGCCCAAGGCATCCCCTTCTTCATCGACAACATTATCAGGTTCCTCCCCTGAAACTATATTTTTATTCCGTCACATCTTATGCACTTTGCTTGGAGCGTCGGTTTGTTTTTGTTTTTGTTTTGTTTGAATAAAATGGATCCTAGCATTCACTTTATGGGAGAGAGACACGCTCCGCTGTAGCATATGGACAAGTATGTCCTTAGGCTCTACTCATAGTATTCATGGCGAAGTTTCTTCTTCATTAAATTGTTATATGGTTGGAATTGGAAAATGCTACATGCAGTAACTCTAAAATGTCTTGGATAATTTGATACTTGGCAATTGTTGTGCTCATGTTTAAGCTCTTGCATCATATGCTTTGCACCCATTAATGAAGAAACACTTAGAGCTTGCTAATTTGGTTTGCATATTTGGTTTCTCTAGAGTCTAGATAACAGACTAGTATTGAGTTTTGAACAACAAGGAAGACGGTGTAGAATCTTATAATGTTTACAATATGTCTTTTATGTGAGTTTTGCTGTACCGTTCATCCTTGTGTTTGTTTCAAATAACCTTGCTAGCCTAAACCTTGTATCGAGAGGGAATACTTCTCATGCATCCAAAATACTTGAGCCAACCACTATGCCATTTGTGTCCACCATACCTACCTACTACATGGTATTTATCCGCCATTCCAAAGTAAATTGCTTGAGTGCTACCTTTAAATTTCCATCATTCACCTTTGCAATATATAGCTCATGGAACAAATAGCTTAAAAACTATTGTGGTATTGAATATGTACTTATGCACTTTATCTCTTATTAAGTTGCTTGTTGTGCGATAACCATGCTTACGGGGACGCCATCAACTATTCTTTGTTGAATATCATGTGAGTTGCTATGCATGTCCGTCTTGTCTGAAGTAAGAGAGATCTACCACCTTAATGGTTGGAGCATGCATATTGTTAGAGAAGAACTTTGGGCCGCTAACTAAAGCCATGATCCATGGTGGAAGTTTCAGTTTTGGACATATATCCTCAATCTCATATGAGAAAAATAATTGTTGCCACATGCTTATGCATTAAAGAGGAGTCCATTATCTGTTGTCCATGTTGTCCCGGTATGGATGTCTAAGTTGAGAATAATCAAAAGCGAGAAATCCAAAATGCGAGCTTTCTCCTTAGACCTTTGTACAGGCGGCATGGAGGTACCCCATTGTGACACTTGGTTAAAACATGTGCATTGCAAAGATCCGGTAGTCCAAGATAATTAGGACAAGGTGCGGGCACTATTAGTATACTATGCATGAGACTTGCAACTTGTAAGATATAATTTTCATAACTCATATGCTATATTACTACCGTTGACAAAATTGTTTCATGTTTTCAAAAGAAAAGCTCTAGCACAAATATAGCAATCGATGCTTTCCTCTTTGAAGGACCATTCTTTTTTACTTTTATGTTGAGTCAGTTCACCTATCTCTCTCCACCTCAAGAAGCAAACACTTGTGTGAACTGTGCATTGATTCCTACATACTTGCATATTGTACTTGTTATATTACTCTATGTTGACAATTATCCATGAGATATACATGTTACAAGTTGAAAGCAACCGCTGAAACTTAATCTTCCTTTGTGTTGCTTCAATGCCTTTACTTTGATTTATTGCTTTATGACTTAACTCTTATGCAAGACTTATTAATGCTTGTCTTGAAGTACTATTCATGAAAAGTCTTTGCTTTATGATTCACTTGTTTACTCATGTCATTACCATTGTTTTGATCGCTGCATCCACTACATATGTTTACAAATAGTATGATCAAGGTTATGATGGCATGTCACTTCAGAAATTATCTTTGTTATCGTTTTACCCGCTCGGGACGAGCGGAACTAAGCTTGGGGATGCTTGATACGTCTCCGACGTATCGATAATTTCTTATGTTCTATGCCATATTATTGATGATACCTACATGTTTTATGCACACTTTATGTCATATTCGTGCATTTTCCGGAACTAACCTATTAACAAGATGCCGAAGTGCCAGTTGCTGTTTTCTGCTGTTTTTGGTTTCAGAAATCCTAGTAATGAAATATTCTTGGAATTGGACGAAATCAAGACCCAGGGGCCTATTTCGCCACGAACCTTCCAGAAGACCGAAGAGCATACGAAGTGGGGCCACGAGGTGGCCAGACCACAAGGCGGCGCGGCCAAGGGGGCCCGCGCCGCCCTGTGGTGTGGGCCCCTCGTCAGCCCCCGACTCTGCCCTTCCGCCTACTTAAAGCCTCCGTCGCGAAACCCCCGAGGCGAAAAACCACGATACGGAAAACCTATGCGAGACGCCGCCGCCGCCGATCCCATCTCGGGGGATTCGGAGATCTCCTCCGGCACCCCGCCGGAGAGGGGATTCATCTCCCGGAGGACTCTACACCGCCATGGTCGCCTCCGGAGTGATGAGTGAGTAGTTCACCCCTGGACTATGGGTCCATAGCAGTAGCTAGATGGTTGTCTTCTCCTCATTGTGCTTCATTGTTGGATCTTGTGAGCTGCCTAACATGATCAAGATCATCTATCCGTAATACTCTATGTTGTGTTTGTCGGGATCCGATGGATAGAGAATACCATGTTATGTTAATTATCAAGTTATTGCATATGTGTTGTTTATGATCTTGCATGCTCTCCGTTATTAGTAGAGGCTCGGCCAAGTTGATGCTAGTAACTCCAAGAGGGAGTATTTATGCTCGATAGTGGGTTCATGCTCGCATTGACACTCGGGACAGTGACGAAAGTTCTAAGGTTGTGTTGTGCTTGTTGCCACTAGGGATAAAACATTGATGCTATGTCCGAGGATGTAGTTATTGATTACATTACGCACCATACTTAATGCAATTGTCCGTTGCTTTGCAACTTAATACTGGAAGGGGTTCGGACGATAACCTCGAAGGTGGACTTTTTAGGCATAGATGCAGTTGGATGGCGGTCTATGTACTTTGTCGTAATGCCCAATAAAATCTCACTATACTTATCATGACATGTATGTGCATTGTTATGCCCTCTCTATTTGTCAATTGCCCGACTGTAATTTGTTCACCCAACATGCTTTTATCTTATGGGAGAGACACCTCTAGTGAACTGTGGACCCTGGTCCATTCTTTTAATACTGAAATACAAATCTGCTGCAATACTTGTTTTTACTGTTTTCTCTCGCAAACAATCATCTTCCACACAATACGGTTAATCCTTTGTTACAGCAAGCCGGTGAGATTGACAACCTCACTGTTTCGTTGGGGCAAAGTACTTTGGTTGTGTTGTGCAGGTTCCACGTTGGCGCCGGATCCCTGGTGTTGCGCCGCACTACATCCCGCCGCCATCAACCTTCAACGTGCTTCTTGGCTCCTCCTGGTTCGATAAACCTTGGTTTCTTTCTGAGGGAAAACTTGCTGCTGTGCGCATCATACCTTCCTCTTGGGGTTGCCCAACGAACGTGTGAAATACACGCCATCACTCGACTAATTCTTGATCAACCTAGCATTAAGGCAATTCTGGGTCAGGTTACATCATTTAATTTCCTCCTTGAAATAGGTTTTCGCCCTGCTATATTAATATAGCAACCAATGAACCGATACAAGATTGAGACCACCGCTGGGGCAAGCAGCACATCAAAGCCCAAGAGAAAAAATATAAGAAGAAAAAAGAAAGCAATTTTGACCAAAGTCGGATCGACGAAAGCGCTAATGATCCACCACCGTTGCGCCCTCCGGAGAACTCCCACCACGATCTTAGCCGAAGCGCCGCATACCTAAGAAACACCTTCAAGAAGGGATACGACGATGACGATGCTGCTGCCCGGACAAATCCTAGGGTTTCCCCCGGTATACGGGAGGGGTGTGGGGAGGGGGAACCCAGCGCCCTTCAAGAAGGAATGGTGGCGCCCGTGGGCGTCACCGCGTCGGTGTCGGACATCCGACAAGGATTTCTCCCAACCCCCAAAGAACCACCACCCCGGACGCTCCATCGCGCTCCGCCAACCTCACCACCCACCAGCTCGCGCCACCACGGTCTTGGAGTCACTACCGCTGTCTCACCGTGGTCAAGCAACAACCACAGATAGAAACAAGAAGAGACAACCAGGCCAAGAGGCGGCTGAACAGCGGCCACGTGGGAGGGAACAACCTCCACCGTCACCTACGGTAACCAACCAGACGGAGCTACAGGAGCAAACCAGGCCCCTACTGGCCCGGCCGAGCCCGGCGGGCTCGTGAAGCTCTGATGACCCACAAGTATAGGGGGTGTATCGTAGTACTTTCGATAAATAAGAGTGTCGAACCCAACGAGGAGCAGAAGGTGTTGACAAGCAGTTTCGATGAAGGATTCACTGTAAATGCTCACAGACAAGTATTCGGGGGTTTTAGTATAGCAGATGAATAAAGTACAAGTAAGTAAAGTGCGAGAGAAATAGTTGCAGCGAGTGGCCCAATCCTTTTTAGCACAAAGGACAAGCCGGTTTGTTTACTTATAATGACTGATGTCTACGGGTACTTCTATTCTTGTAGACAGTGTTGGGCCTCCAAGAGCAGAGGTTTGTAGAACAGCAGCAAGTTTCCCTTAAGTGGATCACCCAAGGTTTATCGAACTCAGGGACGAAGAGGTCAAAGATATCCCTCTCAAGCAACCCTGCGATCACAGTACAAGAAGTCTCTTGTGTCCCCAACACACCTAATACACTTGTCAGATGTATAGGTGCACTAGTTCGGCGAAGAGATAGTGAAATACAAGTAGTATGGATGTATATGAGTGGTAATAGCAATCTGAATAAAATATGGCAGCGAGTAAACATGCAACGAACGATAAATAAACGGAGTTTCGATGCTTAGAAACAAGGCCTAGGGATCATACTTTCACTAGTGGACACTCTCAACATTGCAATCATAATTGAATATAAATATAAGCACTTCACTATGCTATTCTGAATTACTCTCCGGCAAGATAACAAACACTAATTCATCATGTAGGCAAACCTTAAAGATGTATTCCCAAGTACTAATAAACACCCCACGCTCGTCATCGTGAGCATTCATAGGAGGTACTAACACACCACAATTTCATAGAGACATCCAACTCAAATCATAACTCGGTGAATAAGTATTCTGTGAAATATAGCCTAAGAGACCCACACGGTGCACACACTTGTCACCTTTACACACGTGGGACAAGGAGTCTCCGGAGATCACATAAGTAAAATCCACTTGAATAGCATAACGACATCTAGATTACAAACTCATCATATGGATCTCAATCATGTAAGGCAGCTCATGACATCATTGTATTGAAGTACATAGGGGAGAGAGATTAACCACATAGCTACCGGTACAGCCCTTAGCCTCGATGGAGAACTACTCCCTCCTCATGGGAGACAGCAGCATTGATGAAGATGGCGGTGGTGTTGATGGAGGAGCCTTCCGGGGGCACTTCCCCGTCCCGGCGGCGTGCCGGAACAGAGACTCCTGTTCCCCAGATCTTGGCTTCGCGATGGCGGCGGCTCTGGAAGGTTTCTCGTACCGTGGCTTTTTCGTATCGAGGTTTTAGGTCGAGGAGGCTTAAATAGGCGAAGAGGCGGAGTCGGAGAGCTGACGAGGCGGTGACACAATAGGGGGGCGCGGCCCAGGCCCTGGCCGCGCCGCCCTATCATCTGGGCCCATCAGGGCTCCCTCCGGTGGCTCTCGGGTGTTCTGGAAGCTTCGTGGAAAAATAGGATGTTGGGCATTGATTTCGTCCGATTCCGAGAATATTTCCTTACTAGGATTTCTGAAACCAAAAACAGCAGAAAACAGCAACTGGCCCTTTGGCATCTCGTCAATAGGTTAGTTCCGGAAAACGCATAAATATGACATATCATGTGTATAAAACATGTGAGTATCATCATAAAAGTAGCATGGAACATAAAAAATTATAGATACGTTTGAGACGTATCAAGCATCCCCAAGCTTAGTTCCTACTCGCCCTCGAGTAGGTAAACGATAACAAAGATAATTTCTTAAGTGACATGCTATCATAATCTTGATCAATACAATTGTAAAGTATATGAGATGAATGCAGCGATTCGAAGCAATGATGAAGATAATGAGTAAACAAATGAATCATATAGCAAAGACTTTTCATGAATAATACTTTCAAGACAAGCATCAATAAGACTTGCATAAGAGTTACTCATAAAGCAATAAATTCAAAGTAAAGGCATTGAAGCAACACAAAGGATGATTAAGTTTCAGCAATTGCTTTCAACTTGTAACATGTATATCTCATGGATAGTTGTCAACATAAAGCAATATAACAAGTGCAATAAATAAACATGTAAGAATCAATGCACACATTTGATACAAGTGTTTGCTTCTAAGATAGAAAGGAGTAGGTAAACTGACTCAACATAAAGTAGAAGAAAGGCCCTTCGCAGAGGGAAGCATGGATTACTGTTTTTGTGCTAGAGCTTTTATTTTGAAAACATAGAAACAATTTTGTCAACGGTAGTAATAAAGCATATGTGTTATGTATAAGATATCCTATAAGTTGCAAGCCTCATGCATAGTATACCAATAGTGCTCGCACCTTGTCCTAATTAGCTTGGATTAACACGGATTATCATTGCATAGCATATGTTTCAACCAAGTGTCACAAAGGGGTACCTCTATGCCGCCTCGTACAAAGGTCTAAGGAGAAAGCTCGCATTGGATTTCTCGCTTTTGATTATTCTCAATTTAGACATCCATACCGGGACAACATAGACAACGGATAATGGACTCCTCTTTAATGCATAAGCATTCAACAACAGTTAATATTCTCATAAGAGATTGAGGATTAATTGTCCAAACTGAAACTTCCACCATGAATCATGGCTTTAGTTAGCGGCCCAATGTTCTTCTCTAACAGTATGCATACTCAAACCATTTGACCATGAAAATCGCTCTTACTTCAGACAAGACGAACATGCATAGCAACTCACATGATATTCAACAAAGGTAAAAGAGTTGATGGCGTCCCCAGAAACATGGTTACCGCTCAACAAGCAACTTATTAAGAAATAAAACACATAAGTACATACTCTTCACCACAATAGTTTTTAAGCTATTTGTCCCATGAGCTATATATTGCAAAGGTAAAGAATGGAATTTTAAAGGTAGCACTCAAGTAATTTACTTTGGAATGGCAGAGAAATACCATGTGGTAGGTAGGTATGGTGGACACAAATGGCATGGTATTTGGCTCAAGGATTTGGATGCACGAGAAGAATTCCTCTCAATACAAGGCTAGGCTAGCAAGGTTGTTTGAAGCAAACTCAAGTATAAAAGGTGCAGCAAAGCTCACATATGAACATATTGTAAGCATTATAAGACTTTACATCGTCTTCCTTGTTGTTCAAACACCTTAACCAGAAAATATCTAGACTTAGAGAAACTAGTCATGCAAACCAAATTTTAACAAGCTCTATGTAGTTCTTCATTAATGGGTACAAAGTACATGATGAAAGAGCTTAAACATGATCTATATGAGCACAACAATTGCCAAGTATCAAATTATTCAAGACACTATACCGATTACCACATGAGGAATTTTCTGTTTCCAACCATATAACAATGAACGAAGCAGTTTCAACCTTCGCCATGAATATTAAAAGTAAAGCTAAGAACACATGTGTTCATATGCAATAGCGGAGCGTGTCTCTCTCCCACACAAGCATGAATTTATTCAGAGAATGAAAATAACAAAACGAAAATAAAAGCACACAGACGCTCCAAGTAAGTACATAAGATGTGACCGAATAAAAATATAGTTTCAAGAGAAGAAACCTGATAAGTTGTCGATGAAGAAGGGGATGCCTTGGGCATCCCCAAGCTTAGATGCTTGAGTATTCTTGAAATATGCAGGGATGAACCACGGGGGCATCCCCAAGCTTAGACTTTTCACTCTTCTTGATCATATTGTATCATCCTCCTCTCTTGACCCTTGAAAACTTCCTCCACACCAAACTCAAAACAAACTCATTAGAGGGTTAGTGCATAATTAAAAATTCACATGTTCAGAGGTGACACAATCATTCTTAGCACTTCTGAACATTGCTCAAAGCTACTGGAAGGTAATGGAACAAAGAAATCCATCCAACACAGCAAAAGAGGCAATGCGAAATAAAAGGCAGAATCTGTCAAAACAGAACAGTCCGTAAAGACGAATCGTAAAGAGGCACCAGACTTGCTCAGCTGAAAATGCCAAAATTGAATGAAAGTTGCGTACATATCTGAGGATCACGCACGTAAATTGGCAGATTTTTCTGAGTTACCTACAGAGAATCATACCCAAATTCGTGACAGCAAGAAATCTGTTTCTGCGCAGTAATCCAAATCTAGTATTGACTTTACTATCAAAGACTTTACTTGGCACAACAAATGCAATAAAATAAGATAAGGAGAGGTTGCTACAGTAGTAACAACTTCCAAGACTCAAATATAAAACAAAAGTACTGTAGTAAAATAAACACATGGGTTATCTCCCAAGAAGTGTTTTCTTTATAGCCATTAAGATGGGCTCAGCAGTTTTAATGATGCACTCGCAAGAAATAAGAGTTGAAGCAAAAGAGAGCATCAAGAAGCAAATTCAAAACAAATTTAAGCCTAACCCACTTCCTATGAAAAGGAATCTTGTAAATAAACAAGTCATGTAGGCATAATGCAACAAGCATAGAAAGGTAAAACAAGTGCAGCTTCAAGATTTTCAGCAAAAAGAGAGGTGTTTTAGTAACATGAAAATTTCTACAACCATATTTTCCTCTCTCATAATAATATCCAGTAGCATCATGAGCAAACTCAACAATATAACTATCAAATGAAACATTCTTATCACGAGTCTCATGCATAAAATTATTACTCTCCACATAAGCATACTCAATTTTATTAGTTGTAGTGGGAGCAAATTCAACAAAGTAGCTATCATTATTATTATTCTCATCAAGTGTAGGAGGCATAGTATAATCATAACAAGCTTTATCCTCCATAGTAGGCGGCACCAAAAGACCACTATCATTATAATCATCATATATGGGAGGCATATCATAATCAACATAAACTTTCTCCTCAATACCCGGAGGGCTAAAGAGATCATTTTCATCAAAACCGACCTCCGCAAGCTTAGAATTTTCCATAGCATTAGCAACAATAGTGTTCAAAGCATTCATATTAATAACATTCCCATTAGCATGCATATAAAGTTCCATGGGTTTTTTAATTCTCTCTTCAAACACATCATGTCCTAATTCAAGATAAAGTTCATAAAGATCTCTCATATTTTTGTTGTTTTCCATTATGCCTAACTAGTGTAAACAAGAAACAAAAAGATGCAATTGCAGGATCTAAAGGAAATAGCTTCGTGCACACACACAACGGCAACAGAAAAGTACTTATTACCTGGGACCGGAATATGAGTGCCTTTTACCTTTCCTCCCCGGCAACGGCGCCAGAAAAGTGCTTGATGTCTACGGGTACTTCTATTCTTGTAGACTGTGTTGGGCCTCCAAGAGCAGAGGTTTGTAGAACAGCAGCAAGTTTCCCTTAAGTGGATCACCCAAGGTTTATCGAACTCGGGGAGGAAGAGGTCAAAGATATCCCTCTCAAGCAACCCTGCGATCACAGTACAAGAAGTCTCTTGTGTCCCCAACACACCTAATACACTTGTCAGATGTATAGGTGCACTAGTTCAGCGAAGAGATAGTGAAATACAAGTAGTATGGATGTATATGAGTGGTAATAGCAATCTGAATAAAATATGGCAGCGAGTAAACATGCAACGGAACAGTAAATAAACGGAGTTTCGATGCTTAGAAACAAGGCCTAGGGATCATACTTTCACTAGTGGACACTCTCAACATTGCAATCATAATTGAATATAAATATAAGCACTTCACTATGCTATTCTGAATTACTCTCCGGCAAGATAACGAACACTAATTCATCATGTAGGCAAACCTTAAAGATGTATTCCCAAGTACTAATAAACACCCCACGCTGTCACTCGTGAGCATTCATAGGAGGTACTAACACACCACAATTTCATAGAGACATCCAACTCAAATCATAACTCGGTGAATAAGTATTCGTGAAATATAGCCTAAGAGACCCACACGGTGCACACACTGCCACCTTTACACACGTGGGACAAGGAGTCTCCGGAGATCACATAAGTAAAATCCACTTGAATAGCATAACGACATCTAGATTACAAACTCATCATATGGATCTCAATCATGTAAGGAAGCTCATGAGATCATTGTATTGAAGTACATAGGGGAGAGAGATTAACCACATAGCTACCGGTACAGCCCTTAGCCTCGATGGAGAACTACTCCCTCCTCATGGGAGACAGCAGCGTTGATGAAGATGGCGGTGGTGTCAATGGAGGAGCCTTCCGGGGGCACTTCCTGATACGTCCCAAACGTATCTATAATTTCTTATGTTCCATGCTACTTTTATGATGATACTCACATGTTTTATACACATTATATGTCATATTTATGCATTTTCCGGCACTAACCTATTGACGAGATGCCGAAGAGCCGATTCTTTGTTTTCTGCTGTTTTTGGTTTCAGAAATCCTAGTAAGGAAATATTCTCGGAATTGGACGAAATCAACGCCCAGGGTCCTATTTTTGCATGAAGCTTCCAGAAGACCGAAAGGATCACGAAGTGGGGCCACGAGAAGACGACACGCCAGGGCGGCGCGGCCTGGGCCCTGGCCGCGCGGCCCTGTTGTGTGGGTCCCTCGTGACGCCACTTGACCTGCCCTTCCGCCTACTTAAAGCCTCCGTCGCGAAACCCCCAGTACCGAGAGCCACGATACGGAAAACCTTACAGAGACGCCGCCGCCGCCAATCCCATCTCGGGGGATTCAGGAGATCGCCTCCGGCACCTCGCCGGAGAGGGGAATCATCTCCCGGAGGTCTCTTCATCGCCATGATCGCCTCCGGATCGATGTGTGAGTAGTTCACCCCTGGACTATGGGTCCATAGCAGTAGCTAGATGGTTGTCTTCTCCCCATTGTGCTATCATGCCAGATCTTGTGAGCTGCCTATCATGATCAAGATCATCTATTTGTAATCCTTCATGTTGTGTTTGTTGGGATCCGATGAATATTGAATACTATGTCAAGTTGATTATCAATCTATCATATATGTTATTTATGTTCTTGCATGCTCTCCGTTGCTAGTAGAGGCTCGGCCAAGTTGATACTTGTGACTCCAAGAGGGAGTATTTATGCTCGATAGTGGGTTCGTGCCTCCATTAAATCTGGGACAGTGACAGAAAGTTCTAAGGTTGTGGATGTGCTATTGCCACTAGGGATAAAACATCGATGCTTTTTCTAAGGATATTTGTGTTGATTACATTACGCACCATACTTAATGCAATTGTCTGTTGTTTGCAACTTAATACTGGAAGGGGTTCGGATGATAACTCCGAAGGTGGACTTTTTAGGCATAGATGCATGTCTGGATAGCGGTCTATGTACTTTGTCGTAATGCCCTGATTAAATCTCATAGTACTCATCATGATATATGTATGTGCATTGTTATGCCTTCTTTATTTGTCAATTGCCCAACCGTAATTTGTTCACCCAACATCTCGCTATCTTATGGGAGAGACACCACTAGTGAACTGTGGACCCCGGTCCTATTCTTTACATCCGAAATACAATCTGCTGCAATTGTTATTTACTCGTTCTTCGCAAACAACCATCATCATCCACACTATACATCTAATCCTTTGTTTACAGCAAGCCGGTGAGATTGACAACCTCGCTGTTACGTTGAGGCAAAGTTCTGTGATTGTGTTGTGCAGGTTCCACGTTGGCGCCGGAATCCCTGGTGTTGCGCCGCACTACACTCCTCCGCCATCAACCTTCAACGTGCTTCTTGGATCCTACTGGTTCGATAACCTTGGTTTCTTACTGAGGGAAAACTTGCTGTTGTGCGCATCATACCTTCCTCTTGGGGTTCCCAACGGACGTGTTAATTACGCGCAATCACTTCCCCGTCCCGGCGGCGTGCCGGAACAGAGACTCCTGTCCCCCAGATCTTGGCTTCGCGATGGCGGCGGCTCTGGAAGGTTTCTCGTACCGTGGCTTTTTCGTATCGAGGTTTTAGGTCGAGGAGGCTTAAATAGGCGAAGAGGCGGAGTCGGAGGGCTGACGAGGCGGTGACACAATAGGGGGGCGCATCTGGGCCCACCAGGGCTCCCCTCTGGTGGCTCTCGGGTGTTCTGGAAGCTTCGTGGAAAAATAGGATGCTGGGCATTGATTTCGTCCGATTCAAAGAATATTTCCTTACTAGGATTTCTGAAACCAAAAACAGCAGAAAACAAAGAATCGGCCCTTTGGCATCTCGTCAATAGGTTAGTTCCGGAAAACGCATAAATATGACATATAATGTGTATAAAACATGTGAGTATCATCATAAAAGTAGCATGGAACATAAGAAATTATAGATACGTTTGAGACGTATCAATGACCAAACGTTCTTGAGGACACACGGGAATTTAGTCTAGTGCTTTCGCTTCATATAGCTGATTAATCTTCATTGTTTTGATAAGTGTTGTGTGGGTGAACCTATGCTAATGCACCGCCCTTCCTAGGACTAATACATACTTGTGATTATACCCGTTGCAAGCATCCGCAACTATAAGAAAGTAATTAAGATAAATCTAACCACAGACCTTAAACTCGAGATCCCGCTATCCCTCCTGCATCGATATACCAATGGGGGTTTAGGTTTCTGTCACTCCGGCAACCCCGCAATTGGCAAACGAATACAAGATGCATTCCCCTAGGCCCATAAATGGTGAAGTATCATGTAGTCGACGTTCACATGACACCACTAGAAGAATAACACCACAACTTAAATATCATAACATTGAATACTAACCAACATAATTCACTACTAACATTTAGACTTCACCCATGTCCTCAAGAACTAAACGAACTACTCACAAGACATCATATGGAACATGATCAGAGGTGATATGATGATGATTAACAATCTGAACATAAACCTTGGTTCAATAGTTTCACTCAATAGCATCAATAACAAGTAGAAATCAACACCGGGAGAGTTTCCCCTATCAAACAATCAAGATCAAACCCTAATTGTTACAGCGGTGACGAGGTGCGGCGGTGGAGATGGCGGTGATGATGATGGAGATGATGGTGATGATGATGGAGATGATGTCCAGCTCGATGACGGTGATGATGGCGTCGATTTCCCCCTCCAGGAGGGAATTTCCCCGGCAGATTTCAGCCTGCCGGAGAGCTCTTTTCTCTCTGGTGTTCTCCGCCCCGCAGAGGCGGCTGTGACTCTTCGCGACTATCCTCTGGAGCTTAGGTTTTCGGGACGAAGATGTACGCGAAAGAGAGGAGGCCAGAGGGGGATGTGGGCCCCCTCCTCACAAAGCGGCGCGGCCAGGCCTTGGCCCGCACCGGCCTATGAGGTGGGCCCATGGCGGCCCTCCTCGGCTCCCCCTTCTGGCTCCCTTCGTCTTCTGGAAAAATAGGATTTTTCATATAATTTCCGTCAAGTGTTGATCTTCCGAAATATTGCATTATGACGGCGCTTTTTCCAGCAGAATCCTGACTCCGGTGCGCGATCCTCCAATAATCATGAAACATGCAAAATCGATGAAATAAAATAAGTATCATCTCAAAATATGAAATATATCAATGAATAACAGCAAATTATGATATAAAATAGTGATGCAAAATGGACGTATCAACTCCCCCAAGCTTAGACTTCGCTTGTCCCCAAGCGAAACTGAACTCGGTAAACAAGACCACATGTTTATGGAGTGAAGAGTCGATAAATAAAATACGGACAAGAAGCATCATATTAATTCACACAAGACATTCTAGTAGACAACTCCCTCATATAATTCAACTTGAAACAAGTAGAAGGAAATCACAAATAAAGGTGCATAAGAAATCATAATTGGTGATGGCAAACTTCGTTCTTGGTCAGTGAACAGTTAACAGATTATACTTATCTATTGAGCAGCGCTCTCATATTAAAGCTTATCATAAACTTGCATACTCAATCATAGTAATCTCCTCATAATCGTTGATAACTTTCAAAGCCATATTCATTCAGATGAAACTTGTACTAAACAAGGAAGAGTAAAAGACATGATGAAATAGATCACAATATTGATGGTTGGATCTGTTGCGGTCAGAAACCCACCGGCGGGCAGCGACGGGCAACACCATAGAGCCGGGAACAACTCAGGGCTGCGGCTGGCCCTGGTCCCTCAGAGCGACGGCCCGCAAAGCCTTCTGGTCACACGTCCGATGCTGTTGCAAGGGCGTGCCACCTGACCTATACCTGGTCAGGAAGGTGTTGGATGATGCCTCGCTTAGTTTCCTGCATGGCATACACGTAAACATTAAATACGAGCCTCGATCGGCTCTCGAGTTATCCCGTGAATCGGCTCAAAGAGCCGATCCACCCATGATTCGTACGAGGTGTACGAATATATGGTGGTCCTGCTTGATCAAGATAAAGCTAAAGCGATCTACGACGATTTAGGGTTTTCACCGCATAATCGGATCATCCTACTCACGATTGGGCCTCGCGCTCGCGTACGGTGATCGTAAGCCGATCCTAGACAGGGCCTAAAAACCAACACGAGGTTGATCCCCGGAACATCCCGTCTAGGGCTAGCAAACTACACCCTACACGCCGCCGGATCCTCCAACCCTTTGTAGGGCCTAACTATTGCGGATATTAAACTAATCCTTGAAGAACAAGGAGCAACCGTAATGGATCGGATCTACTAAACAATGATCAAGCGGGGTGCCGCCCCTACACCTAAGATAGGTGTAAGGGCGGCTAGATGTATAAGGGTTGCACTACGACAAGCATATGATACGAAGAACAATGCTAACCCTAACACATCTAAGATAACTACGTTGCTCGCCATCAAAAAGGCTTCAGTACGAGCAACGCATGAACAACGTAATAAGCTTGTGCTGCCTAGATCGCAAGATGCGATCTAGGCAGCATGGTGCTTACCAGGAGAAACCCTCGAGATGAAGGAGTTGGTGATGCGCCGAGATTGATTTGTGTTGAACGTTGGTTGTTGTTTATTTCATAAACCCTAGATACATATTTATAGTCCAGGGGACTTTCTAATTCAGGCGTGCACCTAACCGTGCACGGGTAAAACTATAACTCCTAACCGACACGTATCCTACTATGGTACAGATACACGGGCAATTAGCCCAAACTTGGTACACAAGGCCGATTCACGTATTTCTTCTATGTATTCTTCAAGCCCATCTCCAATCGCGGCCCACCTCTGATCCGGTCAAATTCTGGTGATAACACATGCCCCCCTGGTTTTGGAAATGACATTTCCAAAATCACTCTGCTTTTTCTTCGTCGGGTCATGTCGTGGCAGAGCAGAACCGTTGCAGCATCCTTCATCATGACACCTTGTCTTCTCAACTTTTCCGCAAAATTTGATAGCTTTAGCATCACTTTCTCGGAAACTGCAATGGCATTAAATCTCCACTAAGCTCCTCATTATTTAACTGTGCCGATTGATCAGTCCTCTTCATCCCCTTCCTCTGTTCTAGCTGTCGGCACCAAAAACCCTCTCCTTCCATAGCCATGTCGTCCTCTTCCTCCCCTTCCGTTTCTCTCCAATCCTCTTCCTCAAGCGAGTCGATTCCAGGGCACAACCAGATGGAGGCATACAACCGGCGCGCTCCCAAGCATTGGGACGAGCGGGAGTGGGACTTCGATTTCGTGCCAGAGGGTGAGGACCTCGTCTGGTCAGATGGGGCCATGCCCCTAACTGACGGGGAGGATGACCTCCGATTCCTGATTGACGGAGCACTGGAGGCGGAGAGCAACGACGACGACCCTCCCTTCCGGGGTAAATTCACCTCCATCACCAAAGAAGAAGAAGAGGATGACGAAGACGAAGACATCTCCTCCGACACGAAGAAGGAACAGGAGGACGACACCTCCTCCAACGAACCGCCGCCAAAGCGCATCCGTGGCTGGGCTTGGTCAGATGAGGACGACGACGATGACGAGGAAGAAGCCTCCGCTGAAGGTTACAGTAGCAGCAACGAGGAACTCGTCGACAATAGCAATGACGGTAGCTACCCCAGCGACGGCGAAGACAGCAACAGCCCTTAGAGTAGGGACCTATTAGCATAGGATTACCAGTAGTAATCTGTTCCTCTTTGTTGAACAATCGGCTTCTCTTTGTAAGAAATTTTATTATCAATGAAAAACTTCCTTTGATTTTGCCGATGTCCTCTATGCTGATTTAGCCGATTTTTCCTCATCTGACTCTGTCGACTGTTAGCCTAATCAATGCTTAATGACTGATGGCAACGCACCGGTCTCTCACGATAATCTGCGAGACGAGCCAATTCAGCTCATCCCTCTAAGTTAGCCAGCTCTGCCGATGATGATAGCACAGCCGATCGCAGTAGGCCGGCGATTTGGTCTTGAGCAGGCGTCTTTAAGAGAACCCTGGAACTGTCGCTGAATCATCTTGGATGCTAAAACTGATAACTCTGTAACCAAAACACCACTCTTGAGAATAGTTGCGATGTAGAGCCAGCCGATTCCAACCAAATCGGCTCTCCAGAGCAAAGATTTTTTAGGGCGAGCTGCCCCCCGAGCCTTAATCAAGGCGAGAATACCGGCGAGGATGCACAGGTCGAACAAAAAGGTTCTGACCTCAGGCAATCTGGTAATCCGAGATAGCCACCATGAAGAGTCAGCCAAACTTGCCCACCAGCTTAATGAGAAAGAGGCTGCCTTGCATGCCAAACTGATGTTACTGCTGAACTTGGCGCAAAGGGTTGTCGGCCCATTGCAGCCGAGGCTGCTCTCATTATACATTCCCTTCAAGGAAACAGAAACTCTTGAAGCCGAACTGAACACCATCTTGGCGAAAATCTGGGCCTTGAGCACATAGCCGGTAGGTCTTGTGTAACTGCACTAGAGTCGATGGCTGCGCATCGGCTTCGTTTCTTAGTTCTAAAGTCGATGTCCTAGCATCGGCTGCACATTGCAAGAAACTGCGTGAGAATTTTTTTTTTTACAGGCCGATTTTTCTATCGGCCCCCAATGTTTCACTGCACATGTATCGCACATGTTCAGCTGATTAGGTGCCCCCCGAGCCGAATCTGCCAGGTAACTGCTGAAATCGGCTATGTGATTAGCCAAGGCACTCTATGCGAACGTCGGCTTGATTAGGACCAGTGTGGACTTCTTCTAGCTCATTAGCCGATGTAACCCCATTTCCCATTAGATTGGCGTTGAACCCAGGCAGAATGGAAGGTGAGGATAATTTTGGCCGATTGCTGGAATCGGCTTCCACGTTGCTTGCTCGATGAAGGTTTTGTAACGTTCCTCCATAGATCCTTGGGGCCGGTCTCCTGGATCGGCATCGCCACGTTCGTTCATCGATGTTGCTTTCGCTACACGGTCGGGCCCGTGGATAAGACCAACCTAGCCCCATCCTGTGTCACGTTGATGTGCTCGTAGTCGTCGAAATTGGGTGCCTCGTGTAATCCTGGAGCACCAAACTCTGTTGGAAGGACGAGCACCATGTTTGTGCCAGCCGATGTCTCATCATCGGCTTTCCTTTGCTTGGGGCGCCACTCCATTTTTCGTGGTCGACCCTCTTCATCCAGTGGTTCGCTGGATCTTTGCGGCCAGATCAGGTCGCGCCTTCCTTAGCGTGTGCAGGTATAACCTTTCGGCTTCCTCCAAGCCGCGCAATCGCTGAACCCTACGCTTTTGGGAACGGCTGAGTCCATCAGGGCACCACCTTGGCCGGTGGTACCTGTCTTCTTCTTCTTCTCCCTCGTCTTCCAAATCCTCAAGATCTTCCATCCGAGGGGACTCGGCGCGTTTGCTTCGAGGCGGGAGAGGCCCTAGACGCTTGAACACGGACACGTTAGCCGCACCCTTCTTCTTTTGTTTGCATTACGGGCGCTTGCCGATTGTTGGCAATCGGCTCATTCCCGAATCCCAGCGAGTGTCCGAAGAAGGGGCAGTCCCAGTGCCTATCCTCGTCGTCTTGCTCCCTTGACTTTTCCTTGGCGTGGCGCTCATATCGCTCCTCGTCGCGATCATGCCGACGACGTCTCCTGTCGTCCCTAGCCAGACGATCCTTTTCATCATCATCGTTGTATCGTCGGTGTTGGTCATACTGACTCACATACTTGTTGAGGAGGTGATCAGAGAGAGGTCGCTGATATCTTATGTTCTTCACTTCTCCCTCTGTGACGTAGCGCTTGCCGTCGTGGCGGAGCCGATCGCGTGGAGCGGCTTCCTCTCGTGTCTTTGCTATGAGAGGAGCTGCCCTCATCTCCGTCCTTACCGCGAGTGGTGCCCGGGTCCCACCATGTTGATATTGCACGAGAAATCTGGGCCGGCACCCTCCCCGGTAAGTATACTCCACCATATTAACGGCGGGGAAGGGGTGTGTGTTGACCTTCATGGCGTATCGGTTGAAAATTAGCCGCCCTTTTTCTATCGCCATTTGGATCTGCTGACGCCACACCCTGCAGTCGTTAGTGGCGTGGGTGAACGTGTTATGCCACTTGCAGTATGGCTTTCCGTTCAACTCCTGCACCGTGGGGATCTTGTGGCCTTCGGGTACCTTTAGCTGCTTCTCCGTGAGTAAGAGGTTGAAAATCTGCTCAGCTTTGGTCACGTCGAAGTCGAACCCTTTTGGAGGGCCTTGTGGCTTAACCCACTTACAGGACACGGGGCTTGCCGCCCGAGTCCATTCAGCCACTGCTACCTCTCGATCTCCAGCAGCACCTTCATCCTCGTCTGCCTCAACCAGGACCACCGCACGCTTGAATTTGTCCTGGTAAACATCCGGGTGGCGCTGTTCATATGCTGACAGCTTTTGCACCATGTGCGCCAATGAAGGGTAGTCCGCTTGGGAGGCCACGTCCTTGATCGATGATGAGAGACCCACCACCGCCAACTCGATCGCTTCTTTTTCACTTACGTGAACCGAATAGCATCGGTTCCTAACGGTTCCGAAGCGCTGGATAAATTCGACACCGTTTCCCCGCGCTTCGTCGTACTTGTGCTAGATCGGCAATGCCAGCCTCGGAAGCCTCCGAGTGATACTCGTATGTGGAGCTGTTCTTCCAACTGCTTCCAGGTCCGGATTGAGTTCGGTGGCAGCGATGTGTACCACCCGAAAGCCGATCCTGTGAGGGACTGTGCGAAGAACCTCACACGCAACTCGTCTGATGCTGAGATCGTGCACAGCTGTGCCAAATATCGGCTCACATGCTCGATGGAGCTGGAACCATCTGATCCACTAAACTTTGTGAAGTCAGGGAGCCGATATTTGGGTGGTAGCGGGATCAATTCGTACTCGTTGGGGTACGGCTTGGTATAGCCGATTGTCCTCCTTTTCGGCATCATGCCGAATTGGTCTTTCAGAATTGTACAAATCTGATCCGCGGTGATGGCTGAAGGTGTCGAACCCCGAAGATTCGCCGGGTGGCATACTTAGCCAGCCATGCTTGCTTTTCCGGTTCCGAGCCAACTGCAGGAGCTGAGCTCCGGAGGTTTGTCGGGGTGGCGTACTTAGCTAGCCACGTCCGCTTCTCAAGATCCGTTGCCGACGTTCCTCCTGCGCTGTTCCGAAGTCCCTGCCGTCGTAGCCTCGGTTCGAGAGTGCCCGGTTGCTGCGAGTCGGCACGTATGCGCACGTGTATCCGTGCGGGATCTCCTTGGGCGCCTCATGTAGGAATTGGTAGTCACTAGGGTCACCACCAATCTTGTAGACGACGTATGCCGATGAGTTCGGCACTTCTGGTGCTGCCAACGCGAACGGCAGCGGTGGACGGGACTGGAGTGGCATCTCTCCTTGGTAAGTCCCCAGAGCCGGTCCTAACGGAGAGTACTAATGGCTCATGATTTCCTGGATCACGCGAAGAGCGACACGCTCCAACGTGTTCACCGAGGCTCTCGAGTGGCGGTGCAGCGAGTGAGCCACCATGAAGTTGATCTCCGACGCAGCGACCCGGTGCGTTCTTCGACGGGGAGGACAGGTCCACTCCATCGAGCGCGCCTTCAGGTGAGAACCCCTTCCACCTGATGCCATGGGAGCGGGTTCTGTGGAAAGAGCCGATGAGGTCGGCTTCGAGGACTGCCTTGATCTCGTCATGCTTCTTCTTGAGCTCGTCAGTCAGATCCTCGTACTTGACCGGAGTGCCTTCCGCCATCTCGGATGTAGATGGCGATGCGGTGGATGTCGAAGATTGTCCCACCGGGCGTGCCGCGAATGTGTTGCGGTCGAAACCCACCGGCGGGCAGCGACGGGCAACACCGTAGAGCCGGGAACAACTCGTGGCTGCGGCTGGCCCCGGTCCCTCGGAGCGACGGCCCGCAAAGCCTTCTGGTCACACGTCCGATGCTGTCGCAGGGCGTGCCACCTGACCTATACCTGGTCGGGAAGGTGTTGGATGATGCCTCGCTTAGTTTCTGCATGGCATACACGTAAACATTAAATACGAGCCTCGATCGGCTCTCGAGTTATCCCGTGAATCGGCTCAAAGAGCCAATCCACCCATGATTCGTACGAGGTGTACGAATATATGGTGGTCCCGCTTGATCAAGATAAAGCTAAAGCGATCTACGACGATTTAGGGTTTTCACCGCATAATCGGATCATCCTACTCACGATTGGGCCTCGCGCTCGCGTACGGTGATCGTAAGCCGATCCTAGACAGGGCCTAAAAACCAACACGAGGTTGATCCCCGGAACATCCTGTCTAGGGCTAGCAAACTACACCCTACACGCCGCTGGATCCTCCAACCCTTTGTAGGGCCTAACTATTGCGGATATTAAACTAATCCTTGAAGAACAAGGAGCAACCGTAACGGATCGGATCTACTAAACAATGATCAAGCGGGGTGCCGCCCCTACACCTAAGATAGGTGTAATGGCGGCTAGATGTATAAGGGTTGCACTACGACAGCATATGATACGAAGAACAATGCTAACCCTAACACATCTAAGATAACTACGTTGCTCGCCATCAAAAAGGCTTCAAGTACGAGCAACGCATGAACAACGTAATAAGCTTGGCTGCCTAGATCGCAAGATGCGATCTAGGCAGCATGGTGCTTACCAGGAGAAACCCTCGAGATGAAGGAGTTGGCGATGCGCCGAGATTGATTTGTGTTGAACGTTGGTTGTTGTTTATTTCATAAACCCTAGATACATATTTATAGTCCAGGGGATTTTCTAATTCAGGCGTGCACCTAACCGTGCACGGGTAAAACTCTAACTCCTAACCGACACGTATCCTACTATGGTACAGATACACGGGCAATTAGCCCAAACTTGGTACACAAGGCCGATTCACGTATTTCTTCTATGTTTTCTTCAAGCCCATCTCCAATCGCGGCCCACCTCTGATCCGGTCAAATTCTGTTGATAACAGGATCACAACAACTCAATTGCTTGCTTAAGATGGAGGGAAATAGGTTTACTGACTCAACATGAAAATAAAAGAAAGGCCCTTCGCTCGAGGGAAGTGATACGTCCAATTTGCATCACTATTTTATATCATAATTTGCTGTTATTCATTGATATATTTCATATTGGGACACAATACTTATGTTA
The DNA here is from genome assembly GCF_022539505.1 of Lolium rigidum. NCBI lineage: Eukaryota > Viridiplantae > Streptophyta > Magnoliopsida > Poales > Poaceae > Lolium > Lolium rigidum. The sequence goes on along the minus strand of NC_061508.1, from coordinate 15,124,078 downwards.
TTTCATCTATTTTGCATGTTTCATGATTATTTGGAGATCGAGCACCGGAGCCAGGATTCTCGCTGGAAAAAGCACCGTCAGGATGCAATATTTCGGAAGATCAACTCGTGGAAGGAAGTTTTACCAAAAATCCTATTTTTCCGGATGACGAAGGAAGCCGAAGGGGGAGCCGCTTGGACTCAAGGTGGGCCCACACCATAGGGT
>NC_061508.1:15102411-15123774 GCF_022539505.1 Lolium rigidum | reverse complement strand
GCACATGGCTACAAGGTTAAAGAACTTCACCTCTATATCAGTGACAGCACCTGTGGGAGAAGGCACCCTAAAATTCACTTCTGCACGGGAGGTAGACATGTATTCCCTAAACCAAAGAGTAAGAAAAAGAATAAGAAGGGTATGCATAAAGCCCGAGGTAATGTTGATGCTTCATCTCTTGATAACACTTGATTCACACTTTCTGCGCCTAGCTGAAAGGCGTTAAAGAAAAGCGCTTATGGGAGACAACCCATGATTTTACTACAGTACTTTATTTTATATTTGAGTCTTGGAAGTTGTTTACTACTGTAGCAACATCTCCTTATCTTTATTTTATTTCATTGTTGTGCCAAGTAAAGTCTTTGATAGTAAAGCCAATACTAGATTTGGATTACTGCGCAGGAACAGATTTCTTGCTGTCACGAATCTGGGCAGAATTCTCCGTAGGTAAATTAAAAAATCTGCCAATTTACGTGCGTGATCCTCGGATATGTACGCAACTTTCATTCAATATGGGCATTTTCATCCGAGCAAGTGCGGTGCCACTTTAAAATTCGTCTTTACGGATCGTTCTGTTTTGACAGATTCTGCCTTTTATTTCGCATTGCCTGTTTTGCTATGTTTGATGGATTTCTTTGTTCCATTAACTTTCAGTAGCTTTGTGCAATGTCCAGAAGTATTAAGAATGATTATGTCACCTCCGAATATATGAATTATGCACTCGACCCTCTAATGAGTTTGTTTCGAGTTTGGTGTGGAGGAAGTTTTCAAGGGTCAAGAGAGGAGGATGATACAATATGATCAAGAAGAGTGAAAAGTCAAAGCTTGGGGATGCCCCCGTGGTTCATCCCCGCATATTTTAAGAAGACCCAAGCGTCTAAGCTTGGGGATGCCCAAGGCATCCCCTTCTTCATCGACAACATTATCAGGTTCCTCTAGTGAAGCTATATTTTTATTCCGTCACATCTTATGTGCTTTGCTTGGAGCGTCTGTTTGCTTTAGTTTTTGTTTTTGTTTGAATAAAATTTGATCCCACAATCCTTTATATTGGAGATATTACGCTCCGCTGTTTCGTATGAACACATGTGTTCTTAGCTTTATCTTTAATGTTCATTGCGAAGGTTGAACTACCTCGTTCATTGATATATGGTTGGAAACGGAAAATGCCGCATGTGGTAAATGGGTTAATGTCTTGAATAATGTGATACTTGGCAATTGTTGTGCTCATATAGATCTTGTTTAAGCTCTTGCATCATGTACCTTGTACCCATTAATGAATAACTACATAGAGCATGTTAAAATTTGGTTTGCATGATTGTTCTCTCTAAGTCTAGATATTTTCTCGGTTGAGGTGTTTGAACAACAAGGAGACGATGTAAAGTCTTATAATGCTTACAATATGTTTATATGTGAGTCTTGCTGCACCATTTCATACTTGAGTTTGCTTCAAACAACCTTGCTAGCCTAGCCTTGTATTGAGAGGGATTCTTCTCGTGCATCCAAATCCTTGAGCCAATAACCATGCCATTTGTGTCCACCATACCTACCTACCACATGGTATTTCTCCGCCATTCCAAAGTACATTACTTGAGTGCTACCTTTAAAATTTCTATTCTTTGCCTTTACAATACATAGCTCATGGGACAAAATAGCTTAAAAACTATCGTGGTGAAGAATATGTACTTATGTGTCTTATTTCTTAGTAAGTTGCTTGTTGAGCGGTAACCATGTTTTACGGGGACGCCATCAACTCTTTTACCTTTGTTGAATATCATGTGAGTTGCTATGCATGTTCGTCTTGTCCGAAGTAAGGGCGGTTTTCACAGTCAAATGGTTTGAGTATGCATACCGTTAGAGAAGAACATTGGGCCGCTAACTAAAGCCATGATTCATGGTGGAAGTTTCAGTTTGGACATAAAACCTCAATCTCTTATGAGAATATTAACTGTTTTTGAATGCTTAAGCATTAAAAGAGGAGTCCATTATCTGTTGTCTATGTTGTCCCGGTATGGATGTCTAAGTTGAGAATAATCAAAAGCGAGAAATCCAATGCGAGCTTTCTCCTTAGACCTTTGTACAGGCGGCATAGAGGTACCCCTTTGTGACACTTGGTTGAAACATATGTTATGCAATGATAATCCGTGTTAATCCAAGCTAATTAGGACAAGGTGCGAGCACTATTAGTATACTATGCATGAGGCTTGCAACTTATAAGATGTCTTATACATAACTCATATGCTTTATTACTACCGTTGACAAAATTGTTTCTTGTTTTTAAAATGAAAAGCTCTAGCACAAAAATAGTAATCCATGCTTCCCTCTGCGATGGGCCTATCTTCTACTTTATTGTTGAGTCAGTTTACCTATTCTTTCTATCTTAGAAGCAAACACTTGTATCAACTGTGTGCATTGATTCTTACATGTTTACCTATTGCACTTGTTATATTACTTTGTGTTGACAATTATCCATGAGATAAATATGTTGAAGTTGAAAGCAACCGCTGAAACTTATATCTTCCTTTGTGTTGCTTCAATGCCTTTACTAAGAATTTATTGCTTTATGAGTAACTCTTATGCAAGTCTTATTGATGCTTGTCTTGAAAGTATTATTCATGAAAAGTCTTTTTTATATGATTCATTTGTTTACTCATTATCTTCATCATTGCTTCGAATCGCTGCATTCATCTCATGTGCTTTACAATAGTATTGATCAAGATTATGATAGCATGTCACTTCGAAATTATCTTTGTTATCGTTTACCTACTCGAGGGCGAGTAGGAACTAAGCTTGGGGATGCTTGATACGTCTCAAACGTATCTATAATTTCTTATGTTCCATGCTACTTTTATGATGATACTCACATGTTTTATACACATTATATGTCATTATTATGCATTTTCCAGGCACTAACCTATTGACGAGATGCCGAAGAGCCGATTGTTGTTTTCTCGCTGTTTTTGGTATCGAAATCCTAGTAAGGAAATATTCTCGGAATTGGACGAAATCAACGCCCGGGGGCCTATTTTTCCATGAAGCTTCCGGAAGACCGGAGGGAGAAGAAGTGGGGCCACGGGGCGCCGCCACACTAGGGCGTCGCGGCCTAGAGGGGGCCCGCGCGGCCCTAGCGTGTGGGGCCCCCGTGACTCTCCCGACTCCGCCCTTCCGCCTACTTAAAGCCTCCGTCGCGAAACCCCCAATACCGAGAGCCACGATACGGAAAACCTTCCAGAGACGCCGCCGCCGCCAATCCCATCTCGGGGGATTCAGGAGATCGCCTCCGGCACCCTGCCGGAGAGGGGAATCATCTCCCGGAGGTCTCTTCATCGCCATGATCGCCTCCGGATCGATGTGTGAGTAGTTCACCCCTGGACTATGGGTCCATAGCAGTAGCTAGATGGTCGTCTTCTCCTCATTGTGCTATCATGTTCGATCTTGTGAGCTGCCTATCATGATCAAGATCGTTTATTTGTAATCCTACATGTTGTGTTTGTTGGGATCCGATGGATATTGAATACTATGTCAAGTTGATTATCAATCTATCATATATGTTATTTATGTTCTTGCATGCTCTCCGTTGCTAGTAGAGGCTCGACCAAGTTGATACTTGTGACTCCAAGAGGGAGTATTTATGCTCGATAGTGGGTTCATGCCTCCATTAAATGCGGGACAATGACGAGAAAGTTCTAAGGTTGTGGATGTCTTGTTGCCACTAGGGATAAAACATCGATGCTTTGTCTAAGGATATTTGTGTTGATTACATTACGCATCATACTTAATGCAATTGTCCGTTGCTTGCAACTTAATACCGGAAGGGGTTCGGATGATAACCTCGAAAGTGGACTTTTTAGGCATAGATGCATGCTCGGATGGCGGTCTATGTACTTTGTCGTAATGCCCTGATTAAATCTCATAGTACTCATCATGATATTTGTATGTGCATTGTTATGCCTTCTTTATTTGTCAATTGCCCAACTGTAATTTGTTCACCCAACATCTGCTATCTTATGGGAGAGACACCACTAGTGAACTGTGGACCCCGGTCCTATTCTTTACATCGGAAATACAATCTACTGCAATTGTTCTTTACTTGTTCTTCGCAAACAAACATCATCATCCACACTATACATCTAATCCTTTGTTCTACAGCAAGCCGGTGAGATTGACAACCTCACCGTTACGTTGGGGCAAAGTTCTGTGATTGTGTTGTGCGGGTTCCACGTTGGCGCCGGAATCCCCGGTGTTGCGCCGCACTACACTCCTCCGCCATCAACCTTCAACGTGCTTCTTGACTCCTACTGGTTCGATTAAACCTTGGTTTCTTACGAGGGAAACTTGCTATCGTGCTCATCACACCTTCCTCTTGGGGTTCCAAACGGACGTGTCAACTACACGCATCAAGCAAATTTCACGGCGCCGTTGCCGGGGAGATCAAGACACGCTGCAAGGGGAGTCTCCACTTCCAATCTCTTTACTTTGTTTTTGTCTTGCTTTATTTTATTTACTACTTTGTTTGCTGCACTTAAACAAAACACACAAAAATTAGTTGCTAGTTTTACTTTATTTACAGTCTTGTTCTCCATATCAAAAACACAAAAAAATTAGTTACTTGCATTTAGTTTATTTGTTATCATGTCTAGCTCTGAACCTGTTACTTCTTCACCTCATGAATTAATCTTTACTTTTAAACAAGGGGATGAGGAGAGTTTTAAAGATGCTTGGTCTAGAATTTTTGATTCTTATCGTAAAGCTGAACCGCAAATGACTCTAAGCCTGCTCCTTAGTAATTTTTATTTTGGGCTTATGATTCGCTATAGATATGCCTTAGATGCTGTAGTGGGAGGAGATTTCCTTCATTGAAATGGGGATCAAGCTTTTAATGCCATAAAGAAATTGGTTGCATCACATAGTTCAGCTAATAATTTTGATTCAGCTCTTATTAGCATTTATAATAGATTAAACACTCTTGAGACAAGTGCATCTTACTTGAAAGAAAATTATAGTTATGTTCGTAATCGTCTTGATCAAGTTTTAGTGAACTCCGAACCTTCAAAATGGGACCCTACTATTAAAGTTGTTATTGGTGGTGAAACTTTTCATGCCCATTGTGATATTACGTCTGAATTTTGCCTTATGCCTAAGAGTATCTATGAATCTTTGAAACTTTGGGGACTCGTTGAAGGGGGAGAAGGAATAACTCTTACTGATAACTCTGTTATAATTTCTAAGGGAATAGCCGAGGGTGTGCATACAACCATTCTTGGAAGAACAAGTATCCATCGATTATCTTGTTATTGAATGTGTAGGAACAGGACAAATCACACTTGGAAGATCCCTGCTGAAACTATTGGGAGCAGTCATAAATGTGGGAGAAGGCACCCTAAAATTCACTTCTACGCCGGGAGGTAGACATGTATTCCCTAAACCAAAGAGTAAGAAAAAGAATAAGAAGGGTATGCATAAAGCCCGAGGTAATGTTGATGCTTCATCTCTTGATAACACTTGATTCACACTTTCGCGCCTAGGCTGAAAGGCGTTAAAGAAAAGCGCTTATGGGAGACAACCCATGATTTTACTACGAGTACTTTATTTTATATTTGAGTCTTGGAAGTTGTTTACTACTGTAGCAACCTCTCCTTATCTTTATTTTATTGCATTGTTGTGCCAAGTAAAGTCTTTGATAGTAAAGCCAATACTAGATTTGGATTACTGCGCAGGAACAGATTTCTTGCTGTCACGAATCTGGGCAGAATTCTCTGTAGGAAAATTAAAAAAATCTGCCAATTTACGTGCGTGATCCTCAGATATGTACGCAACTTTCATTCAATTTGGGCATTTTCATCTGAGCAAGTCTGGTGCCACTTTAAAATTCGTCTTTACGGACTGTTCTGTTTTGACAGATTCTGCCTTTTATTTCGCATTGCCTGTTTTGCTATGTTTGATGGATTTCTTTGTTCCATTAACTTTCAGTAGCTTTGTGCAATGTCCAGAAGTATTAAGAATGATTATGTCACCTCTGAATATATGAATTATGCACTGACCCTCTAATGAGTTTGTTTCGAGTTTGGTGTGGAGGAAGTTTTCAAGGGTCAAGAGAGGAGGATGATACAATATGATCAAGAAGAGTGAAAAGTCAAAGCTTGGGGATGCCCCCGTGGTTCATCCCTGCATATTTTAAGAAGACCCAAGCGTCTAAGCTTGGGGATGCCCAAGGCATTCCCTTCTTCATCGACAACATTATCAGGTTCCTCTAGTGAAACTATATTTTTATTCCGTCACATCTTATGTGCTTTGCTTGGAGCGTCTGTTTGCTTTAGTTTTTGTTTGAATAAAATTGGATCCCACAATCCTTTATATTGGAGATATTACGCTCCGCTGTTTCGTATGAACACATGTGTTCTTAGCTTTATCTTTAATGTTCATTGCGAAGGTTGAACTACCTCGTTCATTGATATATGGTTGGAAACGGAAAATGCCGTATGTGGTAAATGGGTTAATTCTTGAATAATGTGATACTTGGCAATTGTTGTGCTCATATAGATCTTGTTTAAGCTCTTGCATCATGTACCTTGTACCCATTAATGAATAACTACATAGAGCATGTTTAAATTTGGTTTGCATGATTGTTCTCTCTAAGTCTAGATATTTTCTGGTTGAGGTGTTTGAACAACAAGGAGACGATGTAAAATCTTATAATGCTTACAATATGTTTATATGTGAGTCTTGCTGCACCATTTCATACTTGAGTTTGCTTCAAACAACCTTGCTAGCCTAGCCTTGTATTGAGAGGGATTCTTCTCGTGCATCCAAATCCTTGAGCCAATAACCATGCCATTTGTGTCCACCATACCTACCTACCACATGGTATTTCTCCGCCATTCCAAAGTACATTACTTGAGTGCTACCTTTAAAATTTCTATTCTTTGCCTTTACAATACATAGCTCATGGGACAAAATAGCTTAAAAACTATCGTGGTGAAGAATATGTACTTATGTGTCTTATTTCTTAGTAAGTTGCTTGTTGAGCGGTAACCATGTTTTCTGGGGACGCCATCAACTCTTTTACCTTTGTTGAATATCATGTGAGTTGCTATGCATGTTCGTCTTGTCTGAAGTAAGGGCGGTTTTCACAGTCAAATGGTTTGAGTATGCATACCGTTAGAGAAGAACATTGGGCCGCTAACTAAAGCCATGATTCATGGTGGAAGTTTCGAGTTTGGACATAAAACCTCAATCTCTTATGAGAATATTAATCTGTTGTTGAATGCTTAAGCATTAAAAGAGGAGTCCATTATCTGTTGTCTATGTTGTCTCGGTATGGATGTCTAAGTTGAGAATAATCAAAAGCGAGAAATCCAATGCGAGCTTTCTCCTTAGACCTTTGTACGGGCGGCATAGAGGTACCCCTTTGTGACACTTGGTTGAAACATATGTTATGCAATGATAATCCGTGTTAATCCAAGCTAATTAGGACAAGGTGCGAGCACTATTAGTATACTATGCATGAGGCTTGCAACTTATAAGATGTCTTATACATAACTCATATGCTTTATTACTACCGTTGACAAAATTGTTTCTTGTTTTTAAAATGAAAAGCTCTAGCACAAAAATAGTAATCCATGCTTCCCTCTGCGAAGGGCCTATCTTCTACTTTATGGTGAGTCAGTTTACCTATTCTTTCTATCTTAGAAGCAAACACTTGTATCAACTGTGTGCATTGATTCTTACATGTTTACCTATTGCACTTGTTATATTACTTTGTGTTGACAATTATCCATGAGATAAATATGAAGTTGAAAGCAACCGCTGAAACTTATATCTTCCTTTGTGTTGCTTCAATGCCTTTACTAAGAATTTATTGCTTTATGAGTAACTCTTATGCAAGTCTTATTGATGCTTGTCTTGAAAGTATTATTCATGAAAAGTCTTTTTTATATGATTCATTTGTTTACTCATTATCTTCATCATTGCTTCGAATCGCTGCATTCATCTCATGTGCTTTACAATAGTATTGATCAAGATTATGATAGCATGTCACTTCAGAAATTATCTTTGTTATCGTTTACCTACTCGAGGGCGAGTAGGAACTAAGCTTGGGGATGCTTGATACGTCTCAAACGTATCTATAATTTCTTATATTCCATGCTACTTTTATGATGATACTCACATGTTTTATACACATTATATGTCATTATTATGCATTTTCCGGCACTAACCTATTGACGAGATGCCGAAGAGCCGATTCTTTGTTTTACGCTATTTTTGGTTTCAGAAATCCTAGTAAGGAAATATTCTCGGAATTGGACGAAATCAACGCCCAGGGGCCTATTTTTCCATGAAGCTTCCAGAAGACCGGAGGGGAGACGAAGTGGGGCCACGGGGCACCGCCACACTAGGGCGGCGCGGCCTAGAGGGGGCCCGCGCGGCCCTAGCGTGTGGGGCCCCCGTGACTCTCCCGACTCCGCCCTTCCGCCTACTTAAAGCCTCCATCGCGAAACCCCTAGTACCGAGAGCCACGATACGGAAAACCTTCCAGAGACGCCGCCGCCGCCAATCCCATCTCGGGGGATTCGAGAGATCGCCTCCGGCACCTCGCCGGAGAGGGGAATCATCTCCCGGAGGTCTCTTCATCGCCATGATCGCCTCCGGATCGATGTGTGAGTAGTTCACCCCTGGACTATGGGTACATAGCAGTAGCTAGATGGTCGTCTTCTCCTCATTGTGCTATCATGTTCGATCTTGTGAGCTGCCTATCATGATCAAGATCGTTTATTTGTAATCCTACATGTTGTGTTTGTTGGGATCCGATGGATATTGAATACTATGTCAAGTTTATTATCAATCTATCATATATGTTATTTATGTTCTTGCATGCTCTCCGTTGCTAGTAGAGGCTCGACCAAGTTGATACTTGTGACTCCAAGAGGGAGTATTTATGCTCGATAGTGGGTTCATGCCTCCATTAAATGCAGGACGATGTGACGGAAAGTTCTAAGGTTGTGGATGTGCTGTTGCCACTAGGGATAAAACATCGATGCTTTGTCTAAGGATATTTGTGTTGATTACATTACGCACCATACTTAATGCAATTGTCTATTGCTTGCAACTTAATACCGGAAGGTGTTCGAATGATAACCCGAAAGTGAACTTTTTAGGCATAGATGCATGCTGGATGACGGTCTATGTACTTTGTCGTAATGCCCTGATTAAATCTCATAGTACTCATCATGATATTTGTATGTGCATTGTTATGCCTTCTTTATTTGTCAATTGCCCAACTGTAATTTGTTCACCCAACATCTGCTATCTTATGGGAGAGACACCACTAGTGAACTGTGGACCCCGGTCCTATTCTTTACATCTGAAATACAATCTACCGCAATTGTTCTTTACTCGTTCTTCGCAAACAAACATCATCATCCACACTATACATCTAATCCTTTGTTTACAGCAAGCCGGTGAGATTGACAACCTCGCCGTTACGTTGGGGCAAAGTTCTCCGATTGTGTTGTGCGGGTTCCACGTTGGCGCCGGAATCCCTGGTGTTGCGCCGCACTACACTCCTCCGCCATCAACCTTCAACGTGCTTCTTGACTCCTACTGGTTCGATTAAACCTTGGTTTCTTACTGAGGGAAACTTGCTACTGTGCGCATCACACCTTCCTCTTGGGGTTCCCAACGGACGTGTCAACTACTCGCGCGTCTAAAGTAATTGTGAAGCCTCGCGAATATAAAGACGACATTGTTCGTTGGCTGTTGACGTGTACAACAGATGAGCCTGCCAATCTGCATTCTGCTCTTGCCGATCCCAATTGGCGAGGAGCAATGGATGCAGAGTTTGATGCTCTCATGAAAAATAAAACCTGGAAATTGGTGCCGCCACGTGAGGGTAAAAATGTTATTGACTGCTGATGGGTGTACAAAATTAAGCGTAGGTCTGATGGCTCTACTGACAGATACAAGGCTAGGCTTGTTGCCAAAGGGTTTAAATAGCGATATGGAATTGACTATGAAGATAATTTTAGCCCTGTTGTCAAAATTGCTACTGTGCGTCTTGTTTTGGTCTTGGCTGTTTCCAAGGGATGGAGCTTGCGACAGCTTGATGTCAAGAACGCGTTTCTTCATGGCGTTTTGGAAGAGGAAGTCTACATGAGACAACCACCTGTGTATGAAAACAAAAGCTCTCCTCATTTGTTGTGCAAATTGGATAAAGCTCTTTATGGACTCAAACAGGCATCTCGAGCATGGTATTCTCGGTTAAGCTCTAAATTGCTTGCCCTTGGTTTCTTTGCTTCCAAGTCTGATACTTCTCTGTTTATCTATCGCCAAGTCCAATGTCACCATCTTTATGCTCATATATGTGGATGACATTATTGTTGCAAGTTCTTCACAAGATGCAACTGATGCTCTCTTAAGTTTTTTAAGTCAAGAATTTGCACTAAAGGATCTTGGTGATCTCAACTTTTTCTTGGGTATTGAAGTTCAGAAGGTGCATAATGGTATAGTTCTAAGTCAGTCCAAGTATTCTCATGATATTTTGGCTCGTGTTGGTGTGACAAATTGCATAGGTGTGCCGACACCTTTGTCTTCATCTGAGAAAATTACTGCATAGCAAGGTGATCCATTGGGTCCGGATGACAGTATTAAGTATAGAAGCTTGGTTGGTGCTCTGCAGTACCTTACTCTTACATGTTCAGATATATCTTTTGCAGTGAACAAGGTTTGTCAGTATTTGCATGCTCCTAGTATTGTTCATTGGGTTGCTGCTAAAAACATTTTGAGATATGTCAAGCATCCTGTCACAGTTGGTCTCACATTCATGAGATCAAGGTCTACACTTGTCAGTGCCTTTTCTAATGCAGACTGGGCAGGTTGTGTTGACGATAGTCGGTCCACAAAGCGTGGCATGCCTTGTGTGGGCCTACCATCTACCACGGGGTTTCAGCCGGTTAACGGCGTTAACTGATAGTTAACGGCGTCTGGCACGTGTCAGTTCGCATGATGTCAGCAGTCACGGCCTCTCGAAAACTCTTCTGCAACGGTCCGATTTTCCATGGCCAAAGGGCGCCCAAACGCGACACACCGAAAAATCCGTGGTAGGTCTTTACGTGACGCAGTATGGACCATAGAACCCATATCGTCGGCTTAGGGCCATAGGCGACGAAAAGGGGCCATACCTGACGAAAATTTGACGTTGAGTATCAGAACTTTTCTTGTAGTGCATAGACTGTAATCCAACTGCATCTATGACTAATAATCCACCTTTAGGTTAGCATCCGCACCCCTTTCAGTATTAAGTTGCAAGCAACAAATTATTGCATTAAGTAAAGTCTGTAAAGTAAATAATAGAATTATCCTTGGATAAAGCATTGTTGTTTTCTCCCTAGTAGCAACATCACATCTACAACCTTATAAGTTATTGTCACTCTCCCAGATTACTAGAGGCATGAACACACTATCGAGCATAAATACTCCCTCTTGGAGTCACAAGCACATAATTGGCCAGAGTATCTACTAGCAACAGAGAGCATGCAAGATCACAAATAACATATATAACAGATCATAATCAACTCAACCATAGTATTCAATATTCATCAGACCCCAACAAACACAACATGTAGCATTACATAAAGATGATCTCGATCATGATAGGAAGCTCACAAGATCTAAACATGAAGCATAATGAGGAGAAGATAACCATCTAGCTACTGCTATGGACTCGTAGTCCAGAGATGAACAACTCACGCATCACTTCGGAGGCGGGCATGGTGATGAAGAGGCCTCCGGTGATGATCTCCCTCTCCCGCAGGGTGTTGGGAAGAGCTTGAGAACCCTCCCAAACTAGGGTTGACGATGGCGGTGGCGATGGAACTTTTTGTGGATGGAGGCTCAGGTATCTGGGGTTTTCCCGAGGATGTCAATTTATAGGCGAAAGGGCAAGGTCGGTGGACGCCCGATGGGCCCACACCATACTTAGGCGTGGCTACGGGGTGGGCCGCGCCTAGGGGTGGTGTGGGCACCTCTTGTCTCTTCTCCGTCTCTGCTCTGGTCTCCGTCTTCAGGTCGGAAAAAATAAGAGGTTTGGCTTTTGTTTCATCCAATTCCGAGAATATTTCCTGTAAAACTTTTCTGAAATACAAAAACAGTAGAAAACAGGAACTGACACTGTGACATCTTGTTAATAGGTTAGTTCCAGAAAATGCATAAAAATGCCACGAAGTGTAAATAAAACACATATCAATTGGTGTAAAACAAACATGGAGCATAGATACGTTTGCAACGTATGAGGGCGTCGTTTCCTCCTTAGGGGCGTCGCTTTGGGAACGGTTGTCGGTTGAGGGTGGTGGAGGTGGTAGGCGGCTCGTAGTGGTGCCCGAGCATGCCCGATGCGCTTGTAACGGCCCCGGGTAGTACCCCTACTAGATTTGATTGTTCTTTTTCTTTTATGCATCATCATGCGTCATGCATACATCATGTCCATGTTTTGATAAAAATAAAATTATTTTATGAACCCTTCTTATTTTATTTTACCCTCCCATATGGTTTCTATAATAAACCTCCTCTTTTCTATTCTTTAACAAAACCCTAAACACTAAACTTTTAAAACAAAATAAAATGCTTCAAATGTTTCAGAAATAAAATCTGGTCTGTTTTGGTTTTATTTCAAAATGTTTTATAAAACCAGTTTTAAAATCAAAGGAGAAAAACCCCTAAACCCCTCTCTTGGGCCTCTCTTTCTCCTGGCCGGGTCCTCTCCTCTCCTGGTTTCTTTACTTCCTGGCCCGAGCAGCCAGCACGGCCCGAGCCCATCTTCTCCCCTGGCCCGTACCCCTTCGACCCTCCTTCTGTCGTCTTCTCTTTCCAGCTCGGAGAGCACGCAGAGAACGTGAAGCCCCCTGTCGCTGTCCTCCACCAGCGAGGTCCCCCTCCACCTGCTTCCTCTTTTTAATCCCCACCACGGGATCTCGCAAACCCTAGACATCCTCCTCTCTCGCGCCGCCGCCCCTCCTTTTTCCCTCCTTTTTCCCCTCTCTGTGAGCACCGAGCACCACCAAGAGTTCCTCGTCGTCGGCCGGACATCTCCGTCACCCCCTCGCTGCGCCGCGGCCACCAATCGACGCGCCTCGCTCCCCTCTACCTCCACGTGCAAGGAATCGTCTCGAGGCCCCCTCAATCGATAGTAGTTCGCCGTTCCCTTCTCCGTCTCCGGCGCGGTTATTCACCGATTCCGGCCAACCTCGGCCTCCTCCGGCAACACCGAGCACACCTACGCCTTCCTGGTAACCATGCGACCCTCCTGGACATCCTCTCCTCTCTCTTCGCTTCCGGGAACCCCCGTTTCACCATGTTGTCGGCCGTCTCCTCCGCAGATCGTCGCCGTCGGCGAAGCTCCGGTGGCTCCCAGGTGCCCGCGCCGCCACTTCCTGTTCGCCACGACGAGGCGCATCCCCGACGCCCAACCTCGCTTCCTGGAACCCACCGAGGCACCCGCGCGCAACGAGCCTGAGCCGCAGGTGATCACCGCCGTCGCGCGCCATGGTCGCCACGTCTTCATCCACGTCGTCTGCCACGCAGCGTCCACGTCGACCCGTGGGCCCTCCCCGTCAGCCTCTGAGGCTAGTCAGCATCTCGGTGAGAAACCCCTTTCCGATCCAGATCTGGGATTTTCCCAGCAAGCCCCCTATCCTTTTGTTTCATCAACCCGCAGCCCCTGCTCCATGTCCTTTACAACATAACCCCCTGCATCTGTGTATATCTAACCCGGGGTCCTTCTCTCTTTTCAGAAATTAAAACCACATCCTTCTCCTTTTAAAAAATAAATCTGTTTATCTATTTTAAATAATAAAAACTAATATGTTAATAACTTTTAATCTGTAACTCGAAATAAAATATTTTATATATGAAAATTGATCAGAAAAACATAAGGAACATGATTATGCCATTCATATACCTGTTTGCATCTCGCATCATGTCGCCCATGGATAGTCGTGTGTGTTCACCTCACATATATGCGGAGTATTTCGGATATCCACCTAAAGTTTCCCCCTCCGTTTAAATTTGAAGTAGCACACCCCTGCCATGTCTTGCCATGCTAATCAACACTTAAACTTGTCGGTAGAAATGCAACTCCAACCTAATTTGTTTTTCCGGGGTTCCGACTCTGATTAATTTGGATAAGTTGCACCGCATCATATTTGCCATGTCATGCATAGCATCATGATCATGCTGGATCTTCTTTATCCATAGTAGTAAGTTTTCATCCGTTGCTTGTTCCAGCATTTGCTTCTTTCCGGATAGGATCACGAAGTGGTGTTGTGAGATACGACGAGTTCTCCGACAAGTTCTTCTGCAGCTTTCCCCAGGCGAGCCCTCTCTCTTCACCTATTATACACTCTCCCTCGCATTGCTATCCTTACGTTGCGCTTCTTTATCGAGTCACGTGTCCTATTCCACTTGTTTACCATAATAGTCCTATATGTATCATTCCTTACCCATAGCCGTTGCTTGATGTTTGAGCCTTGCGAGTCGTAGGCGTGTTTAGGCTCTGTTGTTTATCTCGATCTGTTATCGGGTTATGTTGGGTTGTTGGGAGGTTATTACATGCTATATCAGTTTCTGGAGATACTCATGCTTTACTTTATTGTTAACAACTAAAATTGTAAGCAGAGGCATCTGTGAGCCCCTTTGCGAAAGCATCGGAACTTTGACTTGCTAATGTCCCCTAGGACCCGAGTTCTTGTTATACTGTTCCGAGATTGAGCGCTCTACCCGTACGTGGGGGAGTGGGACCCCCATCACCCACTACCATTCCTCGAGTCTGTTTATTGGGAGCCACAACCTTGGTTTTATTTGCTCATATGCACGATGCACGATTTACTTCATGTTGCCTTTGGGTGTTTATATTATGTTCTGTACTCATCTCGTGGAACGATTAGCGAAAGCAGGTTGTTCACACTTAGCTTAGCCGTTGGCACAAACCTCTGGGTCCGTATCGGAGTACGGCCGAACTTCGTCACGGGTAGCTTAGTGGGGTGGCTCCCCGTAAACTTTCTCTTGCATTGGGAACGGTCTTGTTGTGAGACTCCACCTGTAGTAAGTGGGTTCGAGCATGCGTATGGTTACATTTGGGCAACCCCTGCAGGGTGTACATCTTATCGATAAGCCGTGTCCGCGGTTATGGACGACTTGGAATTGTATGGCTTGATCATAGAACAACTTTCACCGCTATCTTGTTGCTAATAATTTGATAATAACTTGCGTAGTAATATAGCATTACTACAATCAACATATAATAAAACTTGTCCACCGTTGAGTGCCTTTTACATTGCCTCTTCGCTTTGTTGAAGGGGATATGTGTAATCGGCTGGGTTATGTTTGTGTAGTATTTATCTGTTACCTTATTCGCTCTCTTATCTTCTCTGAGTAGACGGAAGTTGTAGCGTGTCTCTATCGGTTATAGTTTTGCTGCCGCTAAACCTACCATATAGCCCCAGGCGATATATATATTCGCCCGGCGAGCATAGCCATTTCCAGTCTCGCTAAGTACGTGCCGGAGTTCATTCCTTGGTACTTACTCTCGCCTTTTCTTTTTCTCTTTTGCTTCCTCCCTTTTGTCGGCAACCGATGGCCCGACTTTGACAGGTACGAGATGACGACGTTGATACGTCCAATTTGCATCACTATTTTATATCATAATTTGTTGTTATTCATTGATATATTTCATATTGGGACACAATACTTATGTTATTTCATCTATTTTGCATGTTTCATGATTATTTGGAGATCGAGCACCGGAGCCGAGATTCTCGCTGGAAAAAGCACCGTCGAGATGCAATATTTCGGAAGATCAACTGTGGAAGGAAGTTTTACGAGAAAATCCTATTTTTCCGGATGACGGAGGAAGCCGGAAGGGGGAGCCGGTTGGACCCGGGGTGGGCCCACACCATAGGGCGGCGCGGCCCATGGCTCCGGCCGCGCCACCATGTGGTGTGGAGCCCCTCGGCCTCTTTCGCCTCCTTTTCTTCGCGAAACCCTTCGTCCCGAAGACCTAAGCCACGAGAGGAATCCTCACGAAGGGTTACAGCCACCTCTGCGGGGCGGAGAACACCGAGAGAGAAAGAGCTCTCCGGCGGGCGAGGAATCCGCCGGGGAAATTCCCTCCCGGAGGGGGAAATCGACGCCATCGTCACCGCCATCGAGGTGGACATCATCTCCATCACCATCATCATCATCTCCACCATCATCACCGCCATCTCCACCGCTGGACATCGTCACCGCTGTAGCAATTTAGGTTTGATCTTGATTGTTTGATAGGGAAACTCTCCCGATACCGATTTCTACTTGTTGTTGATGCTATTGAGTGAAACCATTGAACCAAGGTCTATGTTCAGATTGTTATTCATCATCATATCACCTCCGATCATGTTCCATATGATGTCTCGTGAGTAGTTCGTTTAGTTCTTGAGGACATGGGTGAAGTCTAATTGTTAGTAGTGAACTATGGTTGAGTAATATTCAATGTTATGATATTTAAGTTGTGGTGTTATTCTTCTAGTGGTGTCGTGTGAACGTCGACTACACGACACTTCACCATTTATGGGCCTAGGGGAGTGCATCTTGTACTCGTTTGCCAATTGCGGGGTTGCCGGAGTGACGAAACCTAAACCCCCGTTGGTATATCGATGCAGGAGGGATCGCAGGATCTCGAGTTTAAGGCTCGTGGTTAGATTTATCTTAATTACTTTCTTGTAGTTGCGGATGCTTGCAAGGGGTATAATCACAAGTATGTATTAGTCCTAGGAAGGGCGGTACATTAGCATAGGTTCACCCACACAACACTTATCAAAACAATGAAGATTAATCAGTTCGTATGTAGCGAAAGCACTAGACTAAAATCCCGTGTGTCCTCGAGAACGTTTGGTCATTATAAGTAAACAAACCGGCTTGTCCTTTGTGCTAAAAAGGATTGGGCCACTCGCTGCAATTATTTCTCTCGCATTTTACTTACTCGTACTTTATTCATCCGTTACATCAAAACCCCCGAATACTTGTCCGTGAGCATTTACGGTGAATCCTTCATCAAAACCGCATGTCAACACCTTCTCGCTCCTCGTTGGGATCGACATTCTTACTTATCGAAGATACTACGATACACCCCCTATACTTGTGGGTCATCAAGACTATTTTCTGGCACCGTTGCCGGGGAGTGAAGCGCTATTGGTAAGCGGAATTGGTAAGGAAAACCTTTACTCGTTTGTGCTGATTTTATTTCGCCTCGTTGCTATAAGTCATTATGGAGAGATCTTCTCTTCAATTTCTATTTGGGAAATCTACTACTACCGCAACGGTAGTGGATGAGGCGCCAGTGAGGAAGTAACACCATATAAAATACCTATGAAAATTATTGAACATGTTATGGATAACCGCTATGAAGGGGATGGAACTGTCCATCCCGGTGATCATTTACTTGTTTTTGCATGAATTATGCGGGTTATTCAAATGTGCGAGTATTGCTATGAATGAAGTTAGGAAGAAACTATTCTCTATATCGTCTGTCTAGTAAAGCGGCGCATTGGTATAAATTGTCTGAAGAATGGTGATTCTCTTGATCGGGAGGACATTGTGCCTTTATTTTATTCCAAATTTTATCCTCCAAGTGAAATTCACAAAGATCGGAACCGCATATATAATTTCTGGCCTCATGATGGAGAGAGTATTGCCCAAGCTTGGGGAGATTGAAGTCTTTAATGCTCAAATGCCCCATTCATGAGCTTCCTGGTAATGTTATTATTGATAATTTCTATGCAAGACTTTCTTTTCAAGACAAGACCTTGCTGGATACTTCTTGTTCCGGATCATTTACACGCAACAAAGAAGAGTTTAAAAGGGACCTTCTTGACCGGATCCAAGAAAATGCCGAAGGTTGGGAGAACGACAAAGATAGAGAGTCGGGTATAATTTATGATTATAAATGCATTGAAGCTTTTATGGATACTTGATACATTTCTTAATATGAGTGCTACATATGGTCTTGATTCTCAAGTTGCTCGCAAACCTTTATAAAGCTTTTGCCTCTCATTATGAATTGCCTAAGAAGAATTTTGATAAGTATCATGAACCGTACAAAGATAAAATTGATTCATCTATTAATAAGTGTGTTGTAATTGAAACTGCTGATCGTGTTATTCCTGAAGCTTATATTGAAAAAACTCCTTTTCCTGCTAAAATGAAAGAGTACTCTGTTATAAATAGTGCGGTTCATAAAAGTGAAAAGAAACCTAGAGAACCCGAAGAACAAATAAAAGTTGAACATGTCTGTTGCCATAGTTAAAGATCTTGTGACTGAAAATGTAGAGGATGGTCATATTATTTTCTCGTGAAGATGCTTCTAATATTGTTTCACATCCTAATAAACCCAAACAAGCTAGTGTTCCTATGCTATCTCGTTAAAATTGGTGATCATTGTTATTATGGTTTATGTGATATTGGTGCAAGTGTTAGTGCTATACCTTATGAGCTATACACGGAGATTATGCACGAAATTGATTCTTGTGAACTTGAAGATATTGATGTGGTTATTCAGCTGGCTAATAGAGAAACTATTTCACCAATTGGTATTGTTCGAGATGTGGAAGTTCTATGTGGTAAGATTAAATATCCTGCTGACTTTTTGGTACTTGGTTCTGCTGCTAGTGATTATTGTCCTATCATTTTTGGTAGACCTTTTCTAAATACTTGTGGAGCTATCATCGATTGCAAGAAAGAGAAAATTTTGACTAAATTTGCTGGTGAATCTTATGAGTTTAACTTCTCTAAATTTACTAAAACTCCTTATAAAGCTGATTTGCCTAGTAATGATTTTAAAATGGAGCAGTGTGCATCTATTGTTCTTGTTCCTAATAATCCTTTGCGAGCAACATTTGGAGGATAGCGAGAGTGAAGCTTTTAGGAAAGAAAGAGATGAGCTTGAGGAGATTTTTCTTCGCCAACCTATTCTCAAGCATGATTTACTAGGTGGAAGACTTGGGTACAACACCGCCACCAAAGGAAGATCTTGTTTTTGATTTAAAGCCTTTACCTAATAATCTTAAATATGCTCA
The DNA here is from genome assembly GCF_022539505.1 of Lolium rigidum. Classification (NCBI taxonomy): domain Eukaryota; kingdom Viridiplantae; phylum Streptophyta; class Magnoliopsida; order Poales; family Poaceae; genus Lolium; species Lolium rigidum. The sequence goes on along the minus strand of NC_061508.1, from coordinate 15,104,677 downwards.
TATTGATGATAAGAAAATATATCCTGTTATTATTAGTTCTAAACTTACAGAGTTTGAAGAAGAAAGATTATTGCAAATATTGAAGAAACACCGAGGTGCTATTGGCTATACTCTTGATGACTTGAAGGGGATTTCTCCCTCTATTTGCCAACACGCCATTAATATGGAAGATGATGCGAAGCCCGTTGTTGAACCTCAGGGTCGTCTAATTCCCAAGATGAAGGATGTGGTAAGAAATGAGGTATTACGACTTCTTGAAGCTGGTATTATATATCCTATTGCTGATAGTTGATGGGTTAGTCATGTGCATTGCGTTCCTAAGAAAGGAGGAATGACTGTTGTGCCTAATGATAATGATGAGCTCATACCTCAAAGAGTAGTTGTAGGGTATAGAATGTGCATTGATTATCGAAAAGTTAATAAAGTTACTAAGAAAGATCATTACCCTTTACCATTTATTGATCAAATGCTAGAAAGGTTATCTAAAAATACTCATTTTTGCTTTCTTGATGGTTATTCGGGTTTTCACAAATTCTTGTTAAAGCTAAAGATCAAGAGAAAACCACTTTTACTTGTCCCTATGGAACTTATGCTTATAGGCGTATGCCTTTTGGTTTATGTAATGCTCCTGCTACTTTTCAAAGATGCATGTCTGCTATTTTTCATGGTTTTTGTGAGAGTATTGTGGAAGTATTCATGGATGATTTTTCCGTCTACGGGAATTCTTTTGATAGTTGCTTGCGAAATCTTGATAAAGTTTTGCAGAGATGTGAAGAAACTAACCTTGTTCTTAATTGGGAGAAATGCCACTTTATGGTTAATGAAGGAATTGTATTGGGACATAAAATTTCCGAGAGAGGTATTGAAGTTGATAGAGCTAAAGTTGAAGCTATTGAGAAGATGCCCTATCCAAGGGATGTTAAAGGTATTCGTAGTGTTCTTGGACATGCTGGATTTTATAGGAGATTTATTAAAGATTTCTCCAAGATTGCAAAGCCTCTTACTAATCTTCTTCAAAAAGATGTACCTTTTGTTTTTGATGATGATTGTAAGGAAGCTTTTGAAACTCTAAAGAAAGCCTTAACAACTGCTCCTATAGTTGAACCTCCTGATTGGAATTTACCATTTGAAATTATGTGTGATGCTAGTGATTGTGCTGTAGGCGCTGTTCTTGGACAACGAGTAGATAAAAAATTAAATGTTATTCATTATGCTAGTAAAACTCTTGATGCTGCTCAAAGAAATTATGCTACTACTGAAAAAGAATTGTTAGCTGTAGTCTTTGCTTGTGATAAATTTAGATCTTATATTGTTGATTCAAAAGTTACAATTCATACCGATCATGCTGCAATTAGATACCTTATGACAAAGAAAGATGCTAAGCCGAGGCTTATTAGATGGGTACTTCTTTTGCAAGAATTTGATTTACATATTGTAGATAGGAAAGGTGCTGATAATCCTGTTGTCGATAATTTGTCTAGATTGGAAAATATTGCTTATGATCCTGTTCCTGTTAATGATAGTTTTCCGAATGAACAATTGGCTGTAATAAAGGTGAGTTCGCGAGACAAGTCCTTGGTATGCTGATTATGCTAACTTTATTGTTTCCAAGTACTTGCCTCCAACCTTTTCAGCTCAGGAGAGGAGGAAATTCTTTTATGACTTGAGGCATTATTTCTGGGATGACCCACACTTATATAAAGAAGGAGTGGATGGTATTATGCGAAGGTGTGTTCCCGAATATGAACAACAAGAGATATTGAGTAAATGTCATGGTAGTGCTTATGGAGGACATCACGCCGGAGATAGAACCGCGCAAAAGGTTCTACAATCAGGTTTTTATTGGCCAACTCTCTTCAAAGATGCAAGGAAGTTTATTTTATCTTGTGATGAATGTCAAAGGGTTGGTAATATCTCCGGACGCAATGAAATGCCTATGAATTATACTCTTGTTATTGAACCGTTCGATTGTTGGGGATTTGACTTCATGGGACCTTTTCCCTCTTCAAAAGGTAACACTCATATACTTGTTGCTGTTGATTATGTTACTAAATGGGTGGAAGCCATACCTACAAAAAGTGCTTATGGTGAGACCTCTTTAAAAATGCTTTTAGATGTTATTTTTCCTAGATTTGGAGTACCTAGATATATTATGACTGATGGAGGTTCTCATTTTATTCATGGAGGTTTTAGAAAAACTCTTGCTAAGTATGGTATTAATCATAGAATTGCTTCCGCTTATCACCCTCAAAGTAGTGGTCAAGTA
>NC_061508.1:14979710-15102311 GCF_022539505.1 Lolium rigidum | reverse complement strand
AACGCCTTTAAGAGAGCCCCAGGGAACCGCTGCTTGAAACGACTTGACGCTGAAGCGAGACCTGGATATTGAGATATTCGAGTGATAATCACAAGTCAGGTGATATTCTTCAAACCTGCCCGATCCTTGAAGAAGATTATGATGGAGGGCCAGTAGATGAAATCTCAATCGGCTTCTTAAACTTGAGAATATCTACCTGATCAGTTGCCCCAGAGCCTTGAGCCAACCAAATGTGCCACCATCAGCTTCCAAGTCATAATGCGAGCCGACGATTTCAACAAAATGTCGGCTCCCCGAAGCGAGGAGAACCTTCGGGGTGGCTGCCCCAGAACTCCGATCCACTTCTTGCGCCTTCTTTGATCGGATCGGCTCCTTTCCTTTTGTGGATTGATGCAACCCATCCTTAACTTTGATACGCACGTCCATCTTGTTCTTGGTATTAGTCGAGTTGTGATCCCTCAAACTTGCCCCAGCTGATATTGCGGACTCAAATACTTGCAAAAGAAGTTGGGCCGGTCTTAAAAAATTTTGAATTTTTTACGGCCGGTCATGTAATAAACCCCATGCTAAATACCACCATCGAAAGAATATCTTGGGCTATTGGGCATTAGAAAAACCACTTCCACTTCATATCCTCGTGTTTTATCCACCTAGGGTACCCCAGAACCGATTCTTTCAAGTAATTGAGGGTATCGGCTCTTCGAATTACTGTTGGATCAAATCTTTGAACCCGAGCAGAATGTATGGTGAGGATAATTTTGGCCCGTTCTTTGGAATCGGCCTCCATGTGCTTGCTCGATGAAGGTTTGTAATGTTCCTCCGCCAGGACGTCCTGGATCGGCTATTACGTTTTTGTCCATCGATGTTGCTTTTGTTACACGGTCGGGCCGGTGGATGGCTCCAGCCTAACCCCGTCCTTTGTCACGTCGATGCTTTGCTCATGATCGTCCAAATTGATGCACGAGTGGCTCTTGGCACGATGTCTCCCAAGCGTTCATGCCCCGGCCGTTGAAATCTCGGCTGAGATCCCATCTGCGTGGACGACTTCTACTTCATCTCCATCCCCTTTGTATTAGGCATTGGTGCATCGTGGATGGAATGCCTCGGTTGGCGTGGATCCAATCTCTCCACTAGTATTAGGACGGCATAGGAGCTCTTGCTGTCGACAATAAGAACGTCTCGTAGGGACGGTTTTCCTTCCTGCGGTCGGATCCACGTTCGGAACACCTTGTGCGTCGGATGCACGGCCGTTGAAATGGCCTAGAGTGTCACATTGGTCTTGATCGGATCCGAGCTAGAGCGTCCCAGCCCAGAGCGTAGCATGGAGTAGCAGCATAATGTTAGCTGCGGCTCTCCGGTGTCCACCAGCATCTTGTTGACGAGCACCGCCATTGATGTAGCCTCGCAAGTACGGGGCCTTCGGATGCACATGGCTTCATGTAGCACATAAGAGAAAGAGTTATTTATTATGCGATCAATGTTGAGAGTGTCCACTAGTGAAAGTATGATCCCTAGGCCTTGTTTCCAAACATCAAATCTCCGTTTATCTATCGTTACGTTGCATGTTTACTCGCTGCCATATTTTATTCAGATTGCTATTACCACTCATATACATCCATACTACTTGTATTTCACTATCTCTTCGCCGAACTAGTGCACCTATACATCTGACACGTGTATTAGGTGTGTTGGGGACACAAGAGACTTCTTATATCGTGATTGCAGGGTTGCTTTAGAGGGATATCTTTGACCTCTTCCTCCCTGAGTTCGATAAACCTTGGGTGATCCACTTAAGGGAAACTTGCTGCTGTTCTACAAACCTCTGCTCTTGGAGGCCCAACACTGTCTACAAGAATAGAAGCTCCCGTAGACATCATCCACCAACATCTTGTTGACAGGCTGCCCATTGATGTAACCTCGCAAGTACAGGGCCTTCAGATGCCTGTAGCTTCTCTCTCGTGGCTTCTCAAGGATGACCGGCCGTGGGCCGCAGTCAAGTTGTGCCACAGGTGCTTCGTCTAATCCTGGAGCACTAAACTCCGTTGGAAGGATGAATACCATGTTTGTGCCAGCCGATGTCTCATCATCGGCTTTCTTTGTACGGGGCGCCACTCTTTCCTTTGTGGCCGACCTTCTTCGTCCAGGGTTCGCTGAATTTTAGCGGCCGGATCGGGCCGCGCCTTCCTCAACGTGTGCGGGTATAACCTTTCGGCTTCCTCCAACCCACGTAGTCGTTGAACCCTTCGCTTTTGGGAACGGCTGAGCCCATCAGGGCACCACCTTGGCCGATGATACTTGTCTTCTTCTTCATCATCGTCCTCTAGTTCCTCGAGATCTTCCACCCGAGCGGACTCAGCATGCTTGTTCCGAGGCGGGAGAGGCCCTAAACGTTTGAACACGGACACGTTAGCTGCATCCTTCTTCCTTTGTTTACATTCTGGGCAGTTGCCGATTGTAGGCAATCGGCTCATTCCTGAATCCCAGCAGTGTCTGAAGAAGGGGCAGTCCCGGTGCCTATCCACGTCGTCTTGCTCCCTCGACTTTTCCTTGGCGTGGCGCTCATATCGCTCCTCGTCGCGATCATGCCGACGACGTCTCCTGTCGTCCCTAGCCAGATGATCTCTTTCATCATCGTCGTTGTATCGCCGGCGTTGGTCGTATTGACCCACATACTTGTTGAGGAGGTGATCAGAGAGAGGTCGCTGATATCTTACGTTCCTCACTTCTCCCTCTGTGATGTAGCGCTTGCCATCGTGACGGAGCCGATCGCGTGGAGCGGCTTCCTCTGTATCCTTGCTATGAGAGCAGCTGCCCTCATCTCCGTCCTTACCAGAGTGTTGTCCAGGTCCTACCATGTTGATATTGCACGAGAAATCTGGTCGGCACCCTCCATGGTAAGTATACTCCACCATGTTAACGGCGGGGAAGGGGTGTGTGTCGACCTTCATGGCGTACTCGGCTGAAACTTAGCCGCCCTTGTTCTATCGCCATTTGGACCTGCCGACGCCACACCCTGCAGTCGTTGGTGGCGTGGGTGAACGTGTTATGCCATTTGCGGTATGGCTTTCCGTTCAGCTCTTGCACCGTGGGGATCTTGTGGCCTTCGGGTAACTTTAGCTGCTTCTCCTTGAGTAAGAGGTCGAAAATCTGCTCAGCTTTGGTCACGTCGAAGTCAAATCCTTTTGGAGGACCTTGTGGCTTAACCCACTTACAGGACACGGGGCTTGCCCCCGAGTCCATTCAGCCATTGCTACCTCTTGATCTCCCGCGAGCACCTTCATCTTCGTCCGCCTCAACCAGGACCACCGCACGCTTGAATTTATCCCGGTAAACATCCGGGTGGCGCTGTTCATATGCTGACGGCTTACGCACCATGTGCGCCGGTGAAGGGTAGTCCGCTTGGGAGGCCACGTCCTTGATCGATGATGAGAGACCCACCACCACCAACTCGATCGCTTCTTTTTCACTTACATGAACCGAATAGCATCGGTTCCTAACGGTCTGAAGCGGCGGACGTATTACCGCCACTGTTTCCCGCGCTTACGTCGTACTTGTGCTAGATCGGCAATGCCAGCCTCGGAAGCCTCTGAGTGATACTGTATGTGGAACTGCTCTTCCAACTGCTTCCAAGTCCGGATTGAGTTTGGTGGCGGCGAAGTGTACCACCCGAAAGCCGATCCTGTGAGGGACTGCGCAAAGAACCTCACACGCAGCTCGTCCGATGCTGAGATAGTGCCCAGCTGTGCCAAATATCGGCTCACATGCTTGATGGAGCTGGAACCATCTGATCCACTAAACTTTGTGAAGTCCGGGAGCCGATATTTGGGTGGTAGCGGGATCAATTCGTACTCGTTGGGGTACGGCTTGGTATAGCCGATTGTCCTTCTTTTTGGCATCATGCCGAACTGGTCTTTCAGAATCGTACAAATCTGATCCGCGGTGATGGCTGCAGGCGTCGAACTCTGAAGGTTCGCCGGGGTGGCATACTTAGCCAGCCATGCTTGCTTTTCCAGTTCTGAGCCAACTGCGGGAGCTGAGCTCTGGAGGTTTGTCGGAGTGGCGTACTTAGCTAGCCACGTCTGCTTCTCAAGATCTGTTCCCGAAGCTCCTCCTGCTGTTCCAGAAGTCCCTGCTGTTGCAGCCTGGTTTGAGAGCGCCCAACTACTGCAGTCCGGCACGTAGGCGCACGTGTATCCGTGCGGGATCTCCTTAGGCGCCTCATGTAAGAATTGGTAGTCACTAGGGTCACCACCAATCTTGTAGACGACGTATGCCGATGAATTCGGCACTTCTGGTGCTGCCAACGCGAACGGCGGCGGTGGACGGGACCGGAGTGGCACCTCTCCTTGGTAAGTCCCCGAGCTGGTCCCGACGGAGAATACCGATGGCTCATGATTTCCTGGATCACGCGCGAGCGACACGCTCCAAAGTGTTCACCGGGCTCTCGAGTGGCGGTGCATTGAATGAGCCACCATGAAGTTGATCTCCGACGCGAGCGACACGGTGCGTTCTTCGACGGGGAGGACAGGTCCACTCCATCGAGCGCGCCTTGAGCGAGAACCCCTTCCACTCGATGCCATGTGAGCGGGTTACGTGAAAAGAGCCGATGAGGTCGGCTTCGAGGACTGCTTTGATCTCGTCATGCTTCTTCTTGAGCTCCTCGGTCGGATCCTCGTACTTGACCGGAGTGCCTTCCGCCATCTCGGATGTAGATGGCGATGCGGTGGATGTCGAAGATGGTCCCACCGGGCGTGCCGAGAATGTGTTGCGGTCGAGAAACCCACCGGCGAGCGGCCGACGGGCAACACCGTAGAGCCGGGAATCTCCCGGGATCTGCGGCTGGCCCTGGTCCCTCCGAGCGACGGCCCGCAAAGCCTTCGCGCACACGTCCGATGCCGATGCAAGGGCGTGCCACTCGACCTATACCCGGTCGGGAAGGTGTTGGATGATGCCTCGCTTAGTTTCCTGCATGGCATACACGTAAACGTTAAATACGAGCCTCGATCGGCTCTCGGGTTGTCTCGTGAATCGGCTCAAAGAGCCGATCCACCCATGATACGTACGAGGTGTACGATCAGATGGTGGTCCTGCTTGATCAAGATAAAGCTAAAACGACCTACTACGATCTGGGGTTTTCACCGCATAATCGGAACGTCCTACTCGTGATTGGGCCTCGCGGCCGCGTACGGTGATCGTAAGCCGATCCTAGACAGGGCCTAAAAACCAACACGAGGTTGATCCCCGGAACATCTCGTCTAGGGCTAGCGAACGACACCCTACACGCCGCTGGATCCTCCAACCCTTTGTAAGGCCTAACAATGCGGATATTAAACTAATCCTTGAAGAACAAGGAGCAATCATAACGGATCGGATCTACTAAACGATGATCAAGCGGGGTGCCGCCCTTACACCCGTGATAGGCGTAAGGGCGGCTAGATGCCTAAGGGTTGCACGACGATAGCATATGATACGAAGAACAATGCTAACCCTAAAACATCTATGATAACTACGTTGCTCGCTATCAAAAAGGTTTCAGTACGAGCAACGCATGAACGACGAATAAACGTGTGCTGCCTAGATCGCAAGATGCGATCTAGGCAGCATGGTGCTTACCCGGAAGAAACCCTCGAGACGGGGGAGTTGGCGATGCGCCGAGATTGGTTTGTGTTGAACGTTGGTTGTTGTTTATTTCATAAACCCTAGATACATATTTATAGTCCGGGGACTTTCTAATTCATGCGTGCACCTAACCGTGCACGGGTTAAACTCTAACTTCTAACCGACACGTATCCTACTATGGTACAGATACACGGGCAATTAGCCCAAACTTGGTACATAAGGCCGATTCATGTATTTCTTCTATATATATTCTTCAAGCCCATCTCCAATCACGGCCCACCTCTGATCCGGTCAAATTCTGGTGATAACAGAGGTCGAGTAACACGTTACACAACACCCAAATGAACGTCCACATGTGCAGAAGTTAAGTATACTAGCGAGTAGCGGAAGCACATGAGCAACAATGCTCTCAGTTTTTAAAATATTTAAAAATTATACATTTGTGTTTCAAAAAATCGTCATATTTATTCCATGAATACATAAGCATGTCTTGAATACTCGTGCGAAGTTTTGGTAGAAACTGGATTGTATTTTGAGCTACATGCAAAAAAAATTGTTGGGTTGATATTTGTAAGAAATTTGAATTTTTGCATAGCTCAAAATACGGCATATTTTTCTCCAAAATTCTTACTGTACCTTCGAAATGTTTATATGCATGTGGGTATTTAATTTCAATTTTTTAGATTAAAAAAAATAGTATTTTGAAAAAGCAGGAGCACCGGTGCTCATGTGCCAAAAACTGGGTACATATCTATCAATCTACATTCGCCCAAACAGATACGTACAGTATCAAAGTTGAGTGAACCGGTGAGGTGAACCTACTCCTCATATGAATCTTCAAACGGTCGATCGTGTGCGATTAATTTAACAAAATCAGCTCAAAAAAACTTTGAACATGAGCATGAAATTGAAATTTGCAGCTAAGAAAACTCGAGTATGGTTGTGTTGATTAGAAAAGAGTATGTAAAAGAGGTTAAAGAGAGAGTAAGCTGAAGGAAATGATATGCAAAGTTTAATCCGTGCAGCCCTGCATGTATTTCTCCAAGACCTAGCTCCACAAAAACTACATGTCGGAACAGTTTATCCAAATGTAGCCGAAAGATGTTTTGAGATCGAATCCACTCCATGTCTCCATGACTTCATTTGCAACTACACTTACAACTGAAAAAAGCTCAGTTGTAATTTAATTTGCAATTCGTATGCATGATTCATGATGCAATTAAATGGTGTAGGATTTGAGTGAGCATGAATTTAGTTCATTAGCAAATCCCTGATAAAATATAGGACGTGGCTAGGGAGTGCGCGGGCACTGTTTTGCGCTCCGCAGTGCTCCCCCTGTCGGAATCAGACAAGCACCTGAAACGGAAAAGGTGCCCTGGACCTTTCCCTTTCTGGATTTTGGCACGCTGGTCGCATAGCACGGGAGTCTAAATTGGCTTAAAGAAAAAAAGACACCCGCGCACCCAGGTCCTCCAAAACCGCTAGTACGTCTCTAGCCCCTGTCCCCACCCCGCTGCCTTTGCAGAGGCCGCACATGAAGAACTCCATTGCCTACACCTGGTAGCTGCAGTTTCTTACATAAAAAACACCAGATTAACATAGTACAAAATAACTGCTCATAAAGGAAGATCGATTAGGAGCTGCTGCTTCTCCTCCTCTCCCCAGCAGGTACTGAATAATCTCCCACTCCTCCCTGTAACTTCTTATGCATCCATGTGACCCCTAGATCTAAAATAGTACTACTAGCATGCAAATTACATTCTCCCTCCAGAGATCAGCTTAGAGCATGTCTAACAGGTCCCTTATAACCCGTCCACCCCATAAAATTCCGGCGGGATACGGGGCAGCCGCGGTTTGGGCCGTCTAGCAGGCCCCGTATTCGGGCCGGCCCGTTTCGGCGGAATACGGGGCCCAGAAAATCCGCACCACCGCCCCCTACTTATACCGGGCGAAGGGGCAAGTGAGGGGTTAACCCCTCACTCGCAATCCTAGCTCCGCCGTGCACCGCCGCCCACCGCTCGCGTCCGCATTCAAGCCGCCGCGCGCCATGTCCGGTCGCCGAAGCTGCTCCGCGTGTATGGCGAGCGGATCGAAGCGATCCCGCTCGCCGGACACCGTCGAGGAGGCGTGGCGGCGGCAATGCAAGCGCTCCGCCGTCGGGAGTCACCGTGCGGCTTGCCGGTACGCCAGCGCGTTGTACATGCCGTCGTCGCTTCGTGAGTTCGCCGCGGGCGGGCGGTGGTACAAAGAAGATCCGCCGCTCAAGCCGATGAGCGGCGACGCCTTCGAGAAGTGGCGCGCCGAGTGGGAGCGTGAGCGCGCGGCGAAGGCGGCATGGGCGGCACGCATCGGCAGCACCAGCGGCGGAGGAAGCGGAGGCGATCCGCGTGCCGGCGAGGAGGAAGCGGAGGAGGCAGAGGAGGAGGCGGCAGGCGGTGGCCGCATCCGAGGCAGAGGCCGCCGAGAAGGCTCGGGCGGAGGCAGAGGATGAGGCGGCGGCCATCGCCGCCGTCAGGGAATTCGAGGCGCAGGAGGCTACCGCCAGAGGGCCGTTCGTGCTATTCATCATCCTTGACGATTAGATAGGATCGCAGTGTAGGATCCATTATGTATGTATGATCCATAGTATGAACAATAAAGATGAACTATGGTTTTAATTTTCCGGGGTTTTAATTTTTAAAAATACGGGGCAAAATACGGGGTCTGCTAGACGGAATGGTTCAGCTAGACGTACTTTTCTGATACGGGGCGAAAAACTCGCGTTATACGGGGCAGAGAAATAAGGGGCCTATTAGACATGCTCTTAGTTTGAAGTTTGAACCGTCGGAAATAGCTTACAGTCTACATCCCCCGTCCCTACAACTAAGCCTGAAGCAGAAACTCCAGGTATTCTTGAAAGAAAATGTAGTTTTCACCCTGAATTGAACAACTACAGGTAGCTGGGTAATGAACTGATACAGGTGTTGCTGACACATTTTTCCTGCGAAACAGGTCCATAAAGATTATGTACATCCTAGTACCAACACAGCATTGGTAATATGCATATCATCTGGGATGTAATTTAAGGGCATGAAGAAAAAAATTCAACTTGAAAAGTACAGCAGAGACAAGGAATGTAAGAAACTTGTTCATTATCTTGCTCCTGTGGCAAAATTGGAAGTCTAAATACAAACATTGTTTCGGTTTTTTTAAGCGGAAACATTGTCACAGCTACCACAACGATATTATGCAGATGTTTTGTAGGTGACAAAGTACAAGTCTTGAGCAGAATTGATGTGTTCCCTTTATACCTTGTGCTGTGTGTCTTTATGTAAAACTACATAAAGAGAGAAATAATTCAGTTAGATGTGATGTTGTATAACAAACATGTATGCATTGCGAATGTAGCAAAAAAAAATGTGTACTGACATAAAGAACTTCTTTTATTGCAGATATGTATGATCTTGTTAGAGTTGTAGTTTTAAACCTGAATCAACCCGCAGAAACAGATGTGGAAATGCGAAAGGAACAAGGAGAACCAGATGTGGAAATGCCAAATCAACAAGGAGAACCAGATGTGGAAATGCAAGAACTTGGAGCAGCAGTTACAGGCCAGATACAATAAGATGAATGGTGATGTTGACAGTGAAAATAAGCCCACTACTAGTCATCCAAACAGCAGCACCCTTCCATCTGCTGACACAGGGGATGGGACAAGCCAAAGACTTTCTAGTGAAGAATCTGCTAGCGATGACGAGGTTCAGTCTACACAAAGCAATCAGAATCCACCCAAGACCCACTACCCTAGCATGATTTTTGATTTCTGGGAAGCAGCAAAATTACACTACAACAAATATGCAAAACATATGGGTTTTCCATTAAGACCAGCACCTCCTGGAATTATACCTTGGACAAGCAAAAGGAGAAATACATCTTTGTTTGAAACAAGAGTGGCAAGAATGAGGATATAAATAAGCAGGAAGCGCCAGCTGTAAGGCAAAGGAGCTGCATCATAACTAAGAAGACGGACTCCAGGGCCATCTCAGGGTTGAGAGAAAAGCGGTTAAATGGCATGTAACTATGTTCGTAGAGGAGCATACACACGAAACGATTAAAATAATATCGTTCGAGAGATACTCAGGTCACACAGAGGTATCCCCATAGACAAAAATGATTTTATCAAGTTTTTGCACAAAGTACATCCTATAAAAGTAAGTTCTTACGATTTGTGCCCCAGTGGCTAGATCTTATTAACTTTTGAAGTAGAAAGAAAAAGAATTGCATCCAGAGTATGTAACATTAAGAACTTACTCCAGTGCAAAAATAGAAGTACCAAAATAGACTATGAAGAAACCATGAACATGTTTATCCATGGTGAACTATAAGAACATCTATCAGAACTAAGATATTACATCCATCAGAACTACATGATGACATATTCTCGCATGAAAATAAATAAGAAAATGAAACTACATCCTTTTAAAACTGAAAAAAGAACTACATCATGAATGAGAAGTCAAAAACTACATCATGTTTAGATAACTACATACTGGTAGAAACAGTTTGCATGTATAATTGCATCCTAATAATTAGAATTTTGCAAACTATTTACATCCTAGAAAGTAGAATTTTGCACATTAGTTTGTACGTATATTAAAACTACATCCTAATAACTAGAATTTTTCATACTATTTACATCGTATTTTTAATCCAAAATGCCAATAAACAATGTTGTGAATTACATCATAAATTATGCAATGAAAGATACAGTTTGCATAAAAATTATTACATCTTGAATATTAAAAAGTACATCATAAGAGGGAAAGACTTAATAATGGTTAGTTGGTTACACCGTAAACTAGTGAATTTTCATGAACTAAATTATTTTGGATCCCGAACGCTGTAAACTACACCCTGAATATTAAAGTTTCATCCATGAAATTGCAGTTTCCAGAATAAGCTACATCATAACCTAATGAATTTCATATAGAACATTTTTTGTGCATCCCAAAGTCACCCCTGAATATTAAAGTTTCATCCTACAGAAGCTACATCCTTAAAATTGCAGTTTCCAAAAAATATTTAAAAAGCTACATCTTGTGTGCCAAAAAAATGTACATAAAAGCATAGCCAGTTAGCCACGATGATTAATACCATGATACATGCTTAAGAACACACACAAGTCTAGTTACATCCCTGTCCCTCAATAGTTGTACTCATGAACACAAACACGCTGAACTGACCAAAACGTAACCTAAACACAGACATATATTAATATAGCCCAAATAGAAAGTCCTCTCACCTTGATCTGTGGATGAACTTGTCCCTCTGTAGTTGTACTAACGAATCGCTCAAGCTACAATTTCAGATTCCCTTCCAAAATCAACCTAGATCAAATGACAGAAACATCCGATTACATCGAGATTTTAGTGTTCTATAGATGCAAAATCTCCCAGCGAAAAACACACATAGGAGGCCGCAGGGGACTCACTGCCATCGAAGCAAACCGAACTGCGAAAATCAATCGGGAACCCTACCTGAACGAAAATAAGGACAGCAGACTGAGAACCTAGCAGAACCCTTGTGAAGCCTTGCAGCCGATAACCAGCTCCGCTTCCCAGGCTCCCACACCCGCTGGTACCGTTGCCCCACAGACGTGCGAAGCAACCATGGATTCTGCATCATGTATTAGAGGCTTAGAGCTCACAGTCTGCTACTGGTAGGGCAAAAAACTGAGTCGTGAGACCCATGAGTGCATGTGCAAGTACAAAATTCTTGAAGTTATATTCATGCGAGCATAATCAGGGTGTAAAATTTGGGCAATAACTACATCCTGGTAGAAACGACTACATCCATTTCGCAAATTTTAATCTTTAAACTCCATCTTGTTGATGCGAAAAAATATCAGAAATCCCTAGTGTCTAATCTAACCATAACTTCAGAGCACAAAAAAACATCCTATGAGTACAATACTACATCCGTATGAGCAATCCCTTGCACATTTTAATCGTGAAAATGCATCCTGTTGAAGCAAAAAAATGCTTACTGTCTACTCTGCGGCTGCGCCCGCGCCGGAAGGGCGAAGATGGCGCCCACGACGACTTTCTGGAGCACGAACCATACCGCTCCGGAGGTTAGACACCAGCACCATACGAGGGCGGGCCGGGGCCCGAGGTCGACCCGAACGCGGAAGGAGGTCTTCGGCGGCGGCGACGACGTCGATGTCTTCAAGGGTGGGCATGGAGGCAGAGGGAGGCGAGGACCACCCACTGATCAAGGCGGCGGGCTCGGCGTCGGAGGCCGGGAAGAAGGCGGAGGGCAGGGCGCGGCGGCCGGGGCTGGCGCATGCCTTCTCCAGGGCACGGCGGATCGCGTGGGGGCCGTCGGCAGCCATCCCTCCCGTCTCTGTGTGTGCCCGTGAGAGATGAAGAGGATTGGGGATTGTGCGTGCGTGTCACGTGGTCCTACCTGCCCCGCAGCGAGTGAGCCGTGTGATCGTTGATCGGATGGACGTGAAAGGTGAGCACCGCGTAAGACAAGACAGTGCCCAGGCAATAATTAGATTTTGCGTAAAATATATGGTTGCTCACTTGCTCTAAGAGGAAAACAGAAACATGTATTCGAGAAAGAAGAAAAAAACAGAAACATGTATTCAGGACATGAAAGCGTCATTTTAACACGTTCGTTCCAGCTCCTTTGCCTTGGTTGGATCCCATCTCCGGTCCAAATCGAAACGAATTTCCTCCTCCTTCCTTCCCAACTAATCAAAGTGGTGTTGAGGTCTGAGACTCACACGACAATCGTGGAGCGTGGCCAGGGCTCCGGCCGACGGCCATGGCGGTCCGCCGCGGCCTCTTCCTGTCCGTACTCGTCGCCCTCCTGCTCCTCGCCGTACCCGGACGCGCGGCGGCCGACGACGCCTCCAGGAGCTACCGCGGCAACGCCGCCTCCCCCGGCTGCTCCAACAAGTTCCAGCTGGTAACTCGTTACTAGCACCCAATCCCCATCCGTTCTGTTCTCCACGAGATCTCTCTGACGCTCTGCTAGCGATTCGAGAATTTAGTCAAACACGATTTCCCGGCCAACAATGTGGGATTTCTCGACATAGATAGCTAACTCTGTTTGATGTCCAATCTGTACCCACCCTTCCATGCTAGTAGTAGGCAAGAAGCAATATCTCTTCCAGTTCAGAACAACACTAATGTGCTCAGGGCTGGGCTAATAGATGGGAACCCTGTTGTGACGTTGGCAGAATCCTACTTGCTTTCTAATGGCCAGCACAAAACAACTTGTATGTAGGAACCAGATATCCTGAGTATAATAATCTTCTGCAACAGCAACCAGTAAATCAACTCGCGATCCTATCTGGGCACACAAAGTAACCCACTCTGGCCAGTAGCAACCCAAAAGATTTCTCCTGTTACACTTCAGAGTGTATGCAAACACAAGAAAGTGCGCCTAGTCGACAGTCCACCTCAGTTGAACTAATGAAGTAGCACCCCTGTCTGTCTGTCTTGCCGGTTCTGCAAAAAAATGCTGTACAAGTTCCTAATACAAGGGCAGCTACCCCTTTTCTATTCTCCACCCTGATTGATATATTTGGCACTATAACCAACAAGTTCCGCAACAAAAGCAGAGATAACACCAAGACTTAGGCCCTGTATTCGTTGACCCACATTTTAAATGGAAGCAATACTACTGTGCCTAGTTCCCCATTCTTTCTCATGCTCCAAATTATCTCCAGGTCAAGGTGAAGAATTGGGTGAACGGAAGTGAAGGCACCACTCTTGTTGGACTAAGCGCAGCATTTGGAGCATCCTTGCCCGCAACTGTCAATGAAGCTCGAAAGGCGTTCTCTGTCCTCACGGATCCTCTTGACTGCTGCTCTAATGTGACTACAAAGGTTCAATTTCGACTCCAATGTAACTTGGCAATCTAGTTGTTTTCACTAGCATATTCTAATCAAATATAATCATTACTGCTGCAGTTAACAAATTCTATTGCTATTGCAACACGCGGAGGATGTCCTTTCACTGCCAAAGCAGAAAATGCACAGGCAGCTGGTGCAGCTGGTTTACTGGTTATAAATGACAGTGAAGGTATTATTTAAATGGACGGCCTGGAATATTGTAATCTCTGTCATTCTCAGGTAGGCATGCCTGATTCTTATTAATCCATTTGGTTAACTTCGTGTTCTCAGAGCTTTATGCGATGGTTTGCAATGAGAATGACACTTCGATTAATGTCACGATCCCTGTCCTAATGATACCACAGTCAGCAGGGAAGAATCTGAAGGATTTGTTGGATCAGGGAGCAAGGGGTAAGTACCTACTCATAATTCTCCATACTAGTGTTGACTTCGTAATATTCTTAATTACTTATACTTTGCTCCACTGGTAGAGTTTCTTTACTTAGCTTCTGTTTTTTGATAAAATGGCTAATTACTTAACAATCACTTATGTACTCACTGTGCCCTACATAATAAATGTTCTCTTGAATGACTAATATAAGTCACAAATTCTGGTGAATTTATTTACGATATACCAGACTATGCATGCTAATAAGAGAATGCTCTTTTACTGCAGTTGAGCTCCAGTTGTATTCGCCAATTCGACCAGTTGTGGAACTTTCAGCAGGCTTCTTATTGATAATGGCTGTGGGAACAATAGTCTGCTCCTCACTTTGGAGTGAATTCGTTGCATGTGAGCAGGTTGATGAGCATTATAATCAGCTCACACGGCAGGTTCTGACTTTTGTGCCAATCCAAACTATATGACATATTGTTGCTATTTATCTTCTCATGCCATACAAGAATGCATTCAACATTTCTATGGCTACAATCAGTGATAAAATTGTAGTAAATGTAGTAAATATGCTGAAACTCAGAACAATGCTTTACCACTAATCAGTAAATCATGTATGAAAGATGGATGATTGATGGGTCATTAATAAGACTGTAATATAGAATATAATGTTGCCGTTTGATTCTGTGCTATTCTACAGACGTTTTTGCCCTGACTTTACAGCATTTCTGCATTTGTTAAAAAAAACGTATCTTGTTTTGGGGCAAGCTTGCTACATACAAATAATTCTCAAAAAAAATCTGTTTTATTGATTTTGTTTCTAGCTAACGAGTAGTAATTTTTGAGTTTTTATCACTTCGTTAAGTTGTTCACATATAAATTTCGTCATTTCAAACTAAGCAGGAAGGACCTAATTCTGGAACAAACCACAGACAAGAAAAGGAAATATTTGAAATCAGCGCCAAGGGAGCTGCTGTTTTTATTGTAGTAGCTTCGGTTTTCCTTCTCCTCCTGTTCTACTTAATGTCGTCTTGGGTCACCTGGGTGCTGATCGTGTTCTTCTGCATTGGTGGTATTGAGGTATTTTCTTGTATATTCTATAGCTTACACTTTTTCGATCACATGGCCTGGTTATTTGTACAGATGCTTCTACCGGTGCTTGGTTATTGAAACGTTTATTTGGTTTCTTATATTTCTTTTGAGAGATATAAAGTTATGAGTTTGCTTGTGGTTTGTGTCTTGCAGGGTATGCATAGTTGCTTGGTGACAATATTCTCTAGGTAACACCTGAATAGTTTGACATTAACAAGTTGGTCAATACTCTTTATCTATTTATCTCCTCATTGATTGCCTCTTTTACAGGATTTTCAAGGAGTGGGGACAAAAAACTGTAGAAGTCCCCTTTCTTGGGGAAGTCTTGACCTTGTCTGTTGGAATACTACCGTTTTGTACGGTCTTTGCCATTCTATGGGTCGTTTATCGGCGTTCTTCATTTGCTTGGATAGGCCAAGACATCCTTGTAAGATGAATCGATGATCATTCTTGTGTTCTCTTGCTATGTTTATCTTTATTGGGTGTTCGGATGAGAGTTATTTTTTGATGACCACTCCCTTAGTTGTATACACTCCACATTTTGATTCAGACGAAAGTGAAAGGCAGTAGGTTAATCTCTTTAAAAGAGTTAGATATTGGATTTTTTTTCTTCCTTTTTTTGGAAATGCGTTGTGTAATTGGTTGCACACTTAATGATATGTACTTAATTTTGCATTTAAATTAGTTGCACACTTAGTACGTTGGCACTAGGATGCTTAGGTTCACATGTTAGTTCCACTGTGGACTAGAGATGGAGATCAGAAGTAAAAAAGTGTTGACCAGATATCTTCAGTTTACACCTATGATTCGCTGGATTTAGGATGAGATCACATATTCTGTTTCTAAGCTTGATACTATATGAAAAGAGATGCATGTCATTCGAGAGCTAATGATAACAGTGTATTTGGAAATGCACTGTTTCTAAGCTTGATACTATATGAAAAGAGCTATCAGTTTGCCGACCTTTTTTAATATCTTGATACTAGGATGTGTGGTTAACTCCCTGAATAAGTGAACTTCATCTGCTTGCCGACATTTTTTAATATTTTGATACTTGGGTTGTTAAATTTCTTGGCATGTAATGTTCTAAAAGCTTGCACGTGACCTTTGCAAAATTAAGTACATATCATTAACCACACATTACTGTGTATTTGTCCCGGGGTATTTGCAAAATTAAGTACATATCATTAACCATGCATTACGTGTATTTGTCGCAGGGTATCCGCTTGATGATAACGAGTGCTTCAGATGGCGCGCTTACCTAATATCAGGGTATTGGCATGTCTTTTTCCAGTGATTGTCGTCAAGTAACAGCTTTATGGATTCTACATGTATCGAAGTATCTAAGACTATCTTTGCAGGTTGCATCAGCTCTTCTTAGTGCTGCATTTGTGTATGACATCTTCTGGGTCTTCATTTCTCCTCTTATATTCCATGAGAGTGTCATGATTGCAGTAAGTGCATCGTTGACCTTTACGTTTACACTAAGACTTGCTATCAGTTACGCATTAATTGTACAATTTGTACAGTAGATTTTCCAGATAAAGTCAATCAAATAATCTTGCAACTATGTGATGAAGCCATTTTCAATATAAGATATATTTAGTGTGAACTGTTATGATCTAATTTGGTGCTCTTATGACCCATATCGTTGAGGCAAATGTGCACAGTTGAAACTGTAGTGAAATGCTCAGAACATATACTTCTTCTGTGATATATAGTTCGATGTTATATAGATTATTATCCACCAAGTGCTCGTGTTTAGTAACCTAGCGCTCTGTCATTCTTTTTGGGCTTTGACTTGTGATTGAGTTAAAGTTACTCACCATTTTATGAAAACTCCCAGGTTGCTAGTGGTGACAGCTCAGGGGAAGCAATTCCAATGCTCCTAAGGATACCTCGTTTCTTTGATCCATGGGGTGGCTATGACATGATTGGCTTTGGTGACATAATTTTCCCTGGATTGCTTGTTGCTTTCAGCTACAGGTACTCTATGTGTTGGATTCTGCATACTCTAGAATATAGAGAACCGTGTCTGACTGGGAGACCCACCGGTTGAACCACTGAACAGACTGTTGCTGGTTCAGTGACCGGTCCAGTTTTGAAACCTACTGTTAGTGAGGTGTAGCTGCTGGGATAGGTGGGCAGCTCCGAGAAGCTGGGCTTAGGGTGCGCCTCTTGCGGTCGTTTCAGTGACTTAATTGGCTGGCTTCCCTCAGCTCAGACTGGTGTCGCCACCTCTCCCAGGACCGGAATGATTATCCCCGCCCACAAGTCAGTCCAAAACCGAAGTTGTTTTTTTGTGGAATGATCAGACACAAAGCTTGTCCAAGGTGTGTCCAAGATGGACATTTAACAAACAGAGCTTTACTGGTGTGACACTAAACCACAGCAACTAGTGATGGCCTGGGGAACATTGCGGACATTTAACAACCAGAGCTTTACTCTGTTTTGATTACCTGATGTGTAATCTTTATTTTGTCAAATTTCATTTTGGTTTTACATTCATTTCTAAATGATACACCATCACTTCCGTGTGCGATGCAGATTTGACAGGGCAGGCAAAAAGGGTATCTTAAATGGATATTTCCTGTGGTTAACGGTGGGATATGCTGTTGGTAAGTGCTTGATTCATACTGTTCTCCATTATATTTCTGTCGAACGGTTAGATGCTAGCGCTATATGGTGTGTCTCTTGTGGTATTGCTTATGCTCATATACTCCCAATAGTTGTGTGGATTGTGTGTAAGACTGCAGAGCTCAGATTTTGTCCACACCCTGATGCAGGCCTTTTCCTTACCTATCTTGCGCTCTTCCTAATGGATGGGCACGGTCAACCAGCGTTGCTATACCTAGTTCCATGTACATTAGGTAATTTCATATATACATTCATCTTAACTTACTCCCTTTGCTGTATGCGCGATTGATGAGTATATCATTTGTTTTCGTACCAGGGCTTATTGTTGTGCTTGGTTGGATAAGAGGTGAACTGCCTGACTTGTGGAACTACGGGAGAAGATCGGAGAATTTAGTCGAACAAGTTTGAAAAAGTATTAGTAATGTGACACAGTTTGTACTCAAAAGTTATGCTGAGAAACATCCTTTTGATATAATTAATGGATGGGATATGAACATGAAATACTCTATATTGTGTCTTCATGAGAAGTGTATGATGTTTCTATTTTAGAGAATGCATCCAAATTTTTGTGCAACCGAAGTGCCAAAAATACTCAAGAAATCTGATGAAAATACTATATATATGCCTACCAGGTTACAAAATTTCAATTTCCGTGTCACGAATTTCCAGTTCCAAATTCCATAATATACATGGTCAATGCTGTTGGCTTGGAATGACAAGAACAAATGTGTTGTATTTACTACAACAAAAGAACCCAGAAGGTAAATGCCATGTTGAGCATCTGCGAATACTCGTGCGAAGTTTTGGTACAAATTGCATTGTATTTTGAGCTACATGCAAAAAAATTGTTGCTACAGGGTTGATATTTGTAAGAAATTTGTCTTTTTGCATAGCTCAAAATACAACATATTTTTCTCCAAAATTCTTACTGTACCTTCGAAATGTTTATATGCATGTGGGTATTTAATTTCAATTTTTTAGATTTAAAAAAAATAGGATTTTTAAAAAGCAGGAGCATCGGTGCTCATGTGCCAAAGACTCGGTACATATCTATTAATCTACATTCGCCCAAACAAATACATACAATATGAAAGTTGAGTGAACCGGTGAGGTGAACGTACTCCTCATATGAATCTTCAAATGGTCGATCGTGTGCGATTAATTTAGCAAAATCAGCTCAATTTTTTTTTGAACATGAGCATGAAATTGAAAATTTGCAGCTAAGAAAACTCGAGTATGATTAGGAAAGAGTATGTAAAAGAGGTTAAAGAGAGAGTAAGCTGAAGCAAATGATATGCAAAGTTTAATCCATGCAGCCCTGCATGTATTTCTCCAAGACCTAGCCCCACAAAAACTACATATCGAAACAGTTTATCCAAATGTAGCCCAAAGATGCTTTGAGATCGAATCCACTCCATGTCTCCATGACTTCATTTGCAACTACACTTACAACTGAAAAAAGCTCAGTTGCAATTTAATTTGCAATTCATATGCATGATCCACGATGCAATTAAATGGTGTAGGATTTGACTGAACATAAATTTAGTTCATTAGCAAATCCCTGATAAAATATATGGTTGCTCACTTGCTCTAAGAAGAAAACAGAAACATGTATTCGTGATTGCTCTAAGAGAGAAAAAAAAACAGAAACATGTATTCAGGACATGAAAGCGGCATTTTGCAAACACGTTCCTTTGCCTTGGTTGGATCCCATCTCCGGTCCAAATCGAAACTAATCAAAGTGGTGTTGAGGTCTGAGACTCACACGACTGACAGATTCGCCCAAGGATCAACACACACATATACACATTGGAGAAGAACACACAGAGGCTTTTTCTGGCACCGCACCTTCGTACCTTTTTTTTCTTATTCAACTCAGCAAACTCGGATGATTACATTGGCTTAAATAGCCACACACGGCTGACACAGCCACTCATCCATTAACTACATGCTCCACTAATAACTCCACTAACACGTTTAGCACTTGCAGACCGATCCTCACGGCTCACGCAAGGCCACACAGCTCGGCTATCTTGATCCATGCATGTAGCCTGCCACTAACTAAACACATAACTCTTGACTAAGTAAACTAGCAATGCATCATGCACTCATCTCCTGGCTTGCCGATCCACTCACGCGCACACACTAACTCTTTATGCTGTTGTTCCGGCCGCTACGCCATGTTGACATGCATACAGCTAGTTCTAACATCATAAACTACTAACTAACAAGATTAGTTCCAACAACGACCATCACCTGCGGCGGCACTACCGTGGAGCTCGGCCAGGGATCCGGCCGACGGCCATGGCGGTCCGCCGCGGCCTCTTCCTGTCCGTACTCGTCGCCCTCCTGCTCCTCGCCGTACCCGGACGCGCGGCGGCCGACGACGCCTCCAGGAGCTACCGCGGCAACGCCGCCTCCCCCGGCTGCTCCAACAAGTTCCAGCTGGTAACTCGTTACTAGCATCCAATCCCCATCCGTTCTCTTCTCCACGAGATCTCTCTGACGCTCCGCTAGCGATTCGAGAATTTAGTCCAACACGATTTCCCGGCGAACAATGTGGGATTTCTCGACATAGATAGCTAACTCTGTTTGATGTCCAATCTGTACCCACCCTTCCATGCTAGTAGTAGGCAAGAAGCAATATCTCTTCCAGTTCAGAACAACACTAATGTGCTCAGGGCTGGGCTAATAGATGGGAACCCTGTTGTGACGTTGGCAGAATCCTACTTGCTTTCTAATGGCCAGCACAAAACAACTTGTATGTAGGAACCAGATATCCTGAGTATAATAATCTTCTGCAACAGCAACCAGTAAATCAACTCGCGATCCTATCTGGGCACACAAAGTAACCCACTCTGGCCAGTAGCAACCCAAAAGTTTTCTCCTGTTACACTTCAGAGTGTATGCAAACACAAGAAAGTGCGCCTAGTCGACAGTCCACCTCAGTTGAACTAATGAAGTAGCACCCCTGTCTGTCTGTCTTGCCAGTTCTGCAAAAAAATGCTGTACACGTTCCTAATACAAGGGCAGCTACCCCTTTTCTATTCTCCACCCTGATTGATATATTTGGCACTATAACCAACAAGTTCCGCAACAAAAGCAGAGATAACACCAAGACTTAGGCCCTGTATTCGTTGACCCACATTTTAAACGGAAGCAATACTACTGTGCCTAGTCCCCCATTCTTTCTCATGCTCCAAATTATCTCCAGGTCAAGGTGAAGAATTGGGTGAACGGAAGTGAAGGCACCACTCTTGTTGGACTAAGCGCAGCATTTGGAGCATCCTTGCCTGCAACTGTCAATGAAGCTCAAAAGGCGTTCTCTGTCCTCACGGATCCTCTTGACTGCTGCTCTAATGTGACTACAAAGGTTCAATTTCGACTCCAATGAAGTAACTTTTTGGTAATCTAGTTGTCTTCACAAGCATATTCTAATCAAATATAATCATTACTGCTGCAGTTAACAAATTCTATTGCTATTGCAACACGTGGAGGATGTCCTTTCACCGCCAAAGCAGAATATGCACAGGCCGCTGGTGCAGCTGGTTTACTGGTTATAAATGACAATGAAGGTATTATTTAAATAAATGGACGGCCTGGAATATTGTAATCTCTGTCATGCTCATGTAGGCATGCCTGATTCTTATTAATCCATTTGGTTAACTTCGTGTTCTCAGAGCTTTATGCGATGGTTTGCAATGAGAATGACACTTCGATTAATGTCACGATCCCTGTCCTAATGATACCACAGTCAGCAGGGAAGAATCTGAAGGATTTGTTGGATCAGGGAGCAAGGGGTAAGTACCTACTCATAATTCTCCATACTAGTGTTGACTTCGTAATATTCTTAATAATACTTATACTTAGCTCCAGTGGTAGAGTTTCTTTACTTAGCTTCTGTTTTTTTGATAAAATGGCTAATTACTTAACAATCGCCTATGTAACTCACTGTGCCCTGCATAATAAATGTTCTCTTGAATGACTAATATAAGTCACAAATTCTGGTGAATTTATTTATGATATACCAGACTATGCATGCTAATAAGAGAATGCTCTTTTACTGCAGTTGAGCTCCAGTTGTATTCGCCAATTCGACCAGTTGTGGAACTTTCAGCAGGCTTCTTATTGATAATGGCTGTAGGAACAATAGTCTGCTCCTCACTTTGGAGTGAATTCGTTGCATGTGAGCAGGTTGATGAGCATTGCAATCAGCTCACACGGCAGGTTCTGACTTCTGTGCCAATCCAAACTATATGACATATTGTTGCTATTTATCTTCTCATGCCATACAAGAATGCATTCAACATTTCTATGGCTACAATCATTGACAAAATTGTAGTAAATGTGGTAAATATGCTGAAACTCAGAACAATGCTTTACCACTAATCAGTAAATCATATACGAAAGATGGACGATTGATGGGTCATTAATAAGACTGTAATATAGAATATAATGTTGCCGTTTGATTCTGTGCTATTCTACAGACGTTTTTGCCCTGACTTTACAGCATTTCTGCATTTGTTAAAAAAACTATCTTGTTTTGGGGCAAGCTTGCTACATACAAATAATTCTCAAAAAAAATCTGTTTTATTGATTTTGTTTCTAGCTAACGAGTAGTAATTTTTGAGTTTTAATCACTTCGTTAAGTTGTTCACATATAAATTTCGTCATTTCAAACTAAGCAGGAAGGACCTAATTCTGGAACAAACCACAGACAAGAAAAGGAAATATTTGGAATCAGCGCCAAGGGAGCTGCTGTTTTTATTGTAGTAGCTTCGGTTTTTCTTCTCCTCCTGTTCTACCTAATGTCGTCTTGGGTCACCTGGGTGCTGATTGTGTTCTTCTGCATTGGTGGTATTGAGGTATTTTCTTGTATATTCTATAGCTTACACTTTTTCAATCACATGGCCTGGTTATTTGTACAGATGCTTCTACCGGTGCTTGGTTATTGAAACGTTTATTTGGTTTCTTATATTTCTTTTGAGAGATATAAAGTTATGAGTTTGCTTGTGGTTTGTGTCTTGCAGGGTATGCATAGTTGCTTGGTGACAATATTCTCTAGGTAACACCTGAAGAGTTTGAAATTAACAAGTTGGTCAATACTCTTTATCTATTTATCTCCTCATTGATTGCCTCTTTTACAGGATTTTCAAGGAGTGGGGACAAAAAACTGTAGAAGTCCCCTTTCTTGGGGAAGTCTTGACTTTGTCTGTTGGAATACTACCGTTTTGTACGGTCTTTGCCATTCTATGGGTCGTTTATCGGCGTTCTTCATTTGCTTGGATAGGCCAAGACATCCTTGTAAGATGAATCGATGATCATTCTTGTGTTCTCTTGCTATGTTTATCTTTATTGGGTGTTCGGATGAGAGTTATTTTTTGATGACCACTCCCTTAGTTGTATACACTCCACATTTTGATTCAGAAGGAAGTGAAAGGCAGTAGGTTAATCTCTTTAAAAGAGTTAGATATTGGATTTTTTTTCTTCCTTTTTTTGGAAATGCGTTGTGTAATTGGTTGCACACTTAATGATATGTACTTAATTTTGCATTTAAATTAGTTGCACACTTAGTACGTTGGCACTAGGATGCTTAGGTTCACATGTTAGTTCCACTGTGGACTAGAGATGGAGATCAGAAGTAAAAAAGTGTTGACCAGATATCTTCAGTTTACACCTATGATTCGCTGGATTTAGGATGAGATCACATATTCTGTTTCTAAGCTTGATACTATATGAAAAGAGATGCATGTCATTCGAGAGCTAATGATAACAGTGTATTTGGAAATGCACTGTTTCTAAGCTTGATACTATATGAAAAGAGCTATCAGTTTGCCGACCTTTTTTAATATCTTGATACTAGGATGTGTGGTTAACTCCCTGAATAAGTGAACTTCATCTGCTTGCCGACATTTTTTAATATTTTGATACTTGGGTTGTTAAATTTCTTGGCATGTAATGTTCTAAAAGCTTGCACGTGACCTTTGCAAAATTAAGTACATATCATTAACCACACATTCTGTGTATTTGTCCCAGGGTATTTGCAAAATTAAGTACATATCATTAACCATGCATTCTGTGTATTTGTCGCAGGGTATCTGCTTGATGATAACAGTGCTTCAGATGGCGCGCTTACCTAATATCAGGGTATTGGCATGTCTTTTTCCAGTGATTGTCGTCAAGTAACAGCTTTATGGATTCTACATGTATCAGAAGTATCTAAGACTATCTTTGCAGGTTGCATCAGCTCTTCTTAGTGCTGCATTTGTGTATGACATCTTCTGGGTCTTCATTTCTCCTCTTATATTCCATAAGAGTGTCATGATTGCAGTAAGTGCATCGTTGACCTTTACGTTTACACTAAGACTTGCTATCAGTTACGCATTAATTGTACAATTTGTACAGTAGATTTTCCAGTAAAGTCAATCAAATAATCTTGCAACTATGTGATGAAGCCATTTTCAATATAAGATATATTTAGTGTGAACTGTTATGATCTAATTTGGTGCTCTTATGACCCATATCGTTGAGGCAAATGTGCACAGTTGAAACTGTAGTGAAATGCTCAGAACATATGCTTCTTCTGTGATATATAGTTCGATGTTATATAGATTATTATCCACCAAGTGCTCGTGTTTAGTAACCTAGCGCTCTGTCATTCTTTTTGGGCTTTGACTTGTGATTGAGTTAAAGTTACTCACCATTTTATGAAAACTCCCAGGTTGCTAGTGGTGACAGCTCAGGGGAAGCAATTCCAATGCTCCTAAGGATACCTCGTTTCTTTGATCCATGGGGTGGCTATGACATGATTGGCTTTGGTGACATAATTTTCCCTGGATTGCTTGTTGCATTCAGCTACAGGTACTCTATGTGTTGGATTCTGCATACTCTAAAATATAGAGAACCGTGGTCCGACTGGTATACCCACCGGTTTAACCACTGAACAGACTGTTGCTGGTTTAGTGACCGGTCCAGTTTTGAAACCTACTGTTTGGAGCATGGTATCGGTATGGTTAGTGAGGTGTAGCTGCTGGGATAGGTGGGCATTTTGTAACAAGTCAGTCCAAAACCGAAGTTGTTTTTTTGTGGAATGATCAGACACAAAGCTTGTCCAAGGTGTGTCCAAGATGGACATTTAACAAACAGAGCTTTACTGGTGTGACACTAAACCACAGCAACTAGTGATGGCCTGGGGAACATTGCGGACATTTAACAACCAGAGCTTTACTCTGTTTTGATTACCTGATGTGTAATCTTTATTTTATCAAATTTCATTTTGGTTTTACATTCATTTCTAAATGATACACCATCACTTCCGTGTGCGATGCAGATTTGACAGGGCAGGCAAAAAGGGTATCTTAAATGGATATTTCATGTGGTTGACGGTGGGATATGCTGTTGGTAAGTGCTTGATTCATACTGTTCTCCATTATATTTCTGTCGAACGGTTAGATGCTAGCGCTATATGGTGTGTCTCTTGTGGTATTGCTTATGCTCATATACTCCCAATAGTTGTGTGGATTGTGTGTAAGACTGCAGAGCTCAGATTTTGTTCACACCCTGATGCAGGCCTTTTCCTTACCTATCTTGCGCTCTTCCTAATGGACGGGCACGGTCAACCAGCGTTGCTATACCTAGTTCCATGTACATTAGGTAATTTCATATATACATCCATCTTAACTTACTCCCTTTGCTGTATGCGCGATTGATGAGTATATCATTTGTTTTCGTACCAGGGCTTATTGTTGTGCTTGGTTGGATAAGAGGTGAACTGCCTGACTTGTGGAACTACGGGAGAAGATCGGAGAATTTAGTCGAACAAGTTTGAAAAAGTATTAGTAATGTGACACAGTTTGTACTCAAAAGTTATGCTGAGAGACATCCTTTTGATATAATTAATGGATGGGATATGAACATCAAATACTCTATACTGTGTCTTTATGAGAAGTGTGATGTTTCTGTTTTAGAGAATGCATCCAAATTTTTGTGCAACCGAAGTGCCAAAAATACTCAAGAAATCAGATGAAAATACTGTATATATGCCTACCAGGTTACAAAATTTCAATTTCCGTGTCACGAATTTCCAGTTCCAAATTCCATAATATACATGGTCAATGCTGTTGGCTTGGAATGACAAGAACAAATGTGTTGTATTTACTACAACAAAAGAACCCAGAAGGTAAATGGCATGTTGGGCATCTGCGTTGCATGTAAATTATTGGGTAAGATGAACAAACACAACCATCATACAAGAACAATTCAAAATGCACAACAGGGAACAACGCATACAATATTGTGCATGCTTATATTGTCACGCATTTGCAACTACATGAAAATGAACCATCATACTAGAACAAAGTTCTCCAGAATAAAATGACAGAAGAAGCACTCACAATTTGGAAATTTTATATTACCACTGTCATCAGGTGTTTCAACCATACAGAAATTGAACATGAAGAACTAACACAAGTCTCTTCCGAACTGTACAATTTTTGTTCTTTACAGAAACCAAACCAAAAGCATCATCATCCAGTCATCATCATCATCAACTCCCCACACATCTATCTGTACAGAGGGGGGTCAAAAGGAGACATCTGTTGCGACAAAAACCAGTAGATGCGCCACACCAGGAATCCTTCCTGCACTAAACCAATCATCTTCCTCACTTTTTATACAATTTGGGATGGATACCGTCCTTGTCATCGACAGTTAGACATTATGGCGACTCCGGGCCTGCTGGTTGGTTACTCTACAAACTTCCCATCATGGAACTCTCTCCGGCCATCTTGTCGTTGGGATTATCATCCTCTTCGTAGCCGAGGGGCTCCCTGCTGGCAACTGCCCCGCCATCCAGAGGCATGTGGATGCAGATCCCGTTGGGAAATGGTTCCTGGATTTCATTTGTGGTATTAGAGCACTTTGCACCAAGGGGCGATATCGCATAAATAAACACACTGGTACTGAAGTGTAAATTATTACCTGGTTTCCAGTCTCTGGCCCATTGGAATGGAAAAGAATGGGGCGGCATCTCTTGTCCTCGTTCATCAAACTTGAATTCTGAAAATGTGAGATAAGTGCGTTCCTTCCCTGTATCCTACCATAAGCCAATGAGGCTACTTTCTCGCTGTTAAACTTCTCCCATTTCTTCCCATTGAACGCCTGCAAATTGAAGACATGCATAAAAGTGACCTTTCAAGCTACACAGATAATTTAACCAGCAAACTTAGGCTGCACTGCCAATAAAAACCCACCTGGTAGAAAGATATAATGTGCACAGGGGATATCATGTTAATGAACGCATAGCCGACATTGCATTTGTTCTGCAGGGAGAAGTGGAAAAATAATTATTACATTGCCAGGGTATCCAAATAATAAGTCCTTGAAAACAACAGTGGTTATATGTAAATATACTACCTTGAAATCAATTGGCAGGTAGAAGAAGTCATATGTTCCTTTGTGGAGCTCATCGATTGCAGCTAAAAGCATTTTAGATGTATACCTATCGAATTCAGGAAAAACCAAATGAGGAAAACTAACAAGCAAATAAAGATCACAAAACGAAACACAACATGGAAACTGCATACTTGTTTGGAATGTTTTTAATCATCAATGTTGTCCGAGTATCCTCCCCTTTACGGATCTTCTCCAAATCAAGCTGATACTGCTTTTTGCTATCTGCTTGGAACACGCTGCTGTCAACCCGGCGGTTACGGCCACGGTCCATTGAGCTGTCAAGTCCGAAATAACCAGGCCCTTGATATGTAGGATTCCCAAAGAAAGGTTGGCTCAACCTTGGTGATGACAGTATTGGCCTGAAGTTAGCTGAGTTATTATCTGACAGGCTTCCACTTAGAGAAGAAACAGGATTTAGAGAAGCACGAGAAGCCATGTTCATCATGAGGCCTCCCCCATTTCGGTTAGTACCAATGTTCCCAATATTCCCAAACCTAACTTGATTCATAAAAGACGTCTCGGGCGATTCAGGTAAAAATCCAAAGTGACTCTCGAATGGAGCACCTGAAGGGGCAGACCCAACATGATGACGGTTTTGATCTGACGATCCAAACAATGAAGCCTGGCGACTACCATACAAGTAGCCTTGACCCTGAGGGCGGCTACTAGATGACATTGCATGACCAATTGATGGTGGGCGCCACATTGACGATTGAGAATGTTCCGGATAAGGCTTTGGGCTACCCCACAGAAACTCAGGCCCTGTTAAAGTCCCGGGACTTGAGCTCATATGCTCACTTTTGTGATCTTGATATGACTGAGAATGCTGAAATGCAGCACCAAGGGAGTGGTTGCTGTTTGAGAATACTTGATCATATTTAGACCAGTTGCTATCCTTCCCGATGGGTGCAATCTTCATAGCATTTGACATCATTGAAGGGGAGATTCCAATAGGGCTCATTCCATTTCCAGTAGGTGAATTGTTAAATGCTTGCAACAAATTGCTATCGGTTGGACTGCCATATTGAGCCCATACGCCTGTCAAGAGATCATGAGTTTTAGTTCTAAGCAGGTGTTTGGAAGAATAATGATGAAGTGAGGATAACAAGACTTGGAACTAATACAGTAAATGTACCAGGAGGAGAATTAGCCATAGGCGATCCAACATGAGGATTCCTATATCCTCTGGGTTCATCTTGTTCAAGTTCATGACCAAGCTGTTGTACCAAGCTAAATCAAAAGAAAACAATAAAAAAGAATCACATCAGATTGGTACATGTCGAATACAAATAACTGCAAAATTGTGATGTCTGAAACTCAAGGAACATCTCTAGAGGAGCAAACAGGCATATCTACAGCTTAAACAATATACAGTTAAATAACTACGGGAGTATGAAGGGTTTCACTAACATAGCAATAACCAATAACTACTAAGGGAAAACCTCAAAATGGAAAATTGACATTGCCATGGTCATGCCAAATGATGAAAACTTGATACACGTTAGTACTAGTTGTATAGCAGATAAATAAAATGTAGCTACAGCACACACAACTTATCCAGGAAGATTGAAAGAAACTGGGCACAGAAACAACGAATTTAGGTGCAAGCATACCTTCTGCGTGTTCCACCAGGGCGACTTGGCTCCAATTTGATGCGTTTTCCCGCAATCTCGCTCTTATTCAGTGAGCGAAGAGCAGCTTCTGCTGCCCTCACATCATAGAACTCAATAAACTTATGGTGTTTTTTGTTAGGCGTCTCTCTTATCTGCAAACAGAAATCAAACATCATCAGCTTGAATACCGAAAGGAATACCTGTTTTTTCATGAAAGAACTTCATTCAGGGGAAACTTGGGAGTAGCATCCTGACCTCCTTCACTTCCCCATATGCTCCGAAAATTTGGCGAACTTCTTCATTAGAAACAGATGGATCTAAGTTGAAAATAACAAGAGTTCCCTGGTTTAAATCTTTGTCGGATGGATTCTCCTGCAAAATCAACATGGTGGTCATTTTCAAGGAGTGCTTTCGTGAGCAAAGGTCTAAGGGTGTAAAAGAGAAACATAGCAAACCTTTGGGATAGAAAAATGTATGTCCAGCTTTCTCCTCCTCAGAGGCTTATTCTGCAATGAACGCATTGCACCACGAGCAGCTCGGATATCGAAATAAGATATCATTACAAAGCCCCTATGCTTTGTTGCAGTGTAAAGGGTTCGAATATCCCCAAATTGCTGAAAGAAATGACAATAAATGAGCACTGTGAAGACCAATTCAGGTTCATCAAGTGAAGATGACAATAATGAACACTGTTAAAGCCTAACAGCATACTAGCAGATGAGAAGGTGTCAAGATCATCAATGCCCTATGCATAGTTGTTCAGTTATACAGGATAGACATACTGCTTAGTAGAAGGAACAAATCGGGCTGGCAATACAATTAAAAGTACTCCGTAGTAAAAAATATCTAATTTGCAGTGGGGTTAATAATACCTCAAACAGAGAGCGCAGCTCGGAGTCCTCAACATTGCTATTAATGTTCCTGACAAACAATGTCCTTGAAGGGTGCTCCCCAAAGGGATGCTCCCCAGCCACAGCCCCAGGACTGTTTGAGAGGCCGAAATTGTTGTTGACCCCATTGCTGCCTCTGAGCCCATCCCCGATGCTGGTGTTCCCCAGACCAGACGTGATGCTCTCCAGAGGGTCCGAGTCAAGCTCCATGCCCCCTCCACTGCCAAACACATCAAACTCCTCCAGCTCCTCGGCAGGGTTGTTTGGCTGCGCAGCCGACGGCTCGATCTCGTTTGTGATCCCCGCGAAAAGGTCGTCTTCATCAGGCAGCAAGTCGTCGATTTGCCGGAGATCAAAGTCGAACTTGTAGTCATCGTTCCCTAGAGGATCATGGTCGAAGTCCTTGAGCTTTGCAGAGGCGTCGTCCATCACCAGAGGTGTGCCATGCGCAGAATCAGGAGAGATTACTGAAAGAAAACAGAGCACACGCGGTCAGGAGTAGCAACAGAAACATAATTCTGAGATTAGCAAGATTTCTGGCACACTAAATCTGAGATTAGTCAACAACAAGATGGTGTTTCCTTTTTCATACACCCGGTTTGCGGATAATCACTACTAGCTCTCGCCTCTTGGTAGCCCGACCGCAGGTCTGCCGGAAACCAGGGTGTTTGTGCAATAATGCTAACAAGCAACTGTGACGTTGGTACTCAAGAAAGATGATGCCCATAAACAAGGCTAGAGATAAAACACGGGAGTGTACATTTTTCATGCGGAAGAACAGGCAGCGAGGTGGAGAAGATGCTTGTGTCGCCGCTGAGGCCATTGCGCGCGTTGGACTGCGGCGCCGGAGGGACTCCCCACGGGTTGCTGCTGCCCGCCGTCTGCCGCTTCTTGACCGTGAGCGGCACCGCAAAACCTAATAAGTAAGACAAAGTCAAAAGGCAGAGGTTCAGACAATGGACGAGCAGGTAGCTGCAAAGCAGTGTATGCGGGGGGGGATTGGTACCTGGTGGACTGAACGGGGCCGGCGACCGAGGGTCCATCACCGCATTCGTCGCCGAGGAGGGGCGGGTACCTGCAAGAGCGAGCAAGCAGAGATACGGAGCTGATTTTAGCATTCGAATTCGAGTCCCCTTACATGTAAACAGGTAATAATATTCCCGTCCGCGCGCGGATGAATGACGAGCGCGCGAGTGATTGGACGCCTGGGCGGGCGGGCGGGGAAAGGCTCAGTGTGAATCAACAGCTAGTAGAAACTACTAGGTAACCTCTGTCTCATCAGAAGTGGGTTGGAGCGGCGATGAATGAATTCGGTGGAAAACGGCGGGCGGGCGAGGGAGGGGGAAGACGCAACGCAAGGCAAGCGAACCGGGTCAACCA
The DNA here is from genome assembly GCF_022539505.1 of Lolium rigidum. Lineage (NCBI taxonomy): Eukaryota > Viridiplantae > Streptophyta > Magnoliopsida > Poales > Poaceae > Lolium > Lolium rigidum. Next base: position 15,071,345 of record NC_061508.1, on the reverse strand, counting down.
GGGGATGAGTGTATTCCGGAAGTGGATAAGCACGAAGCAACGGAAGTTTGACTTGGCGAGAAGAGCGGCGGCGCCAAGGAAACCCGGCCTTGCCACGATCATGAATCTACAGCAGCTCGGATTCATGGAGGCAGCCGCGGATTAAGCCCTAGGCAGTAGTAACCGAACGAGAACGATCACGGCCGCGCTAAACCCAGGAAGAACCGGCGGCGGCGCGGAGGAGGAGGAGGAGGAGGAGGGAGGAGCAACTGACCTCGCGCGCGCGCGGCTCCTCCGTCGGGGTGTGGGGAAACCCTAGCCGCCCTGAGAAATCTCCGTCCGTGCTTGCGTTGGTTCGCGATGTATGGGAAGAAGAGAAGAAGAAGAGGGGAAAGGAAAGAGAAAGAGAAAGAGAAAGCCCAAATCTTGTCTTGCGCTCTCTTCTCTCCTCTCTCTTTCCTTTTTTTATATACTAGTAAGTATGCACGTGCACGCACGTCTTCATTTGCTGTTAATATATACGCTAAATTTATTCAGCCATAAAATTAACGTATGACATGTTGTAGCAGCTCGAACTGCAATCATATACACTTTTATACAGATAAAATCTTCTTACATTTACCATGCAATTATACTTACAACTTTTAGGCAACACATTTTTTTCGAGAATACATCCTAAAAGGGGTATGATCATATAGAAGAAAGGCCAAAGACAATCGGTATAATGCCAAAAAGGTTACAACTTCACACCACGATACAACGCCAACAAGGACACAACTCCACTCCACGATGCAACGTCAAGAGGCAAACAAAAACACCATGTACAAACCAGATAATAAACGGCTCGCCTTGCCAACATCCAACAAAGAATGACAAGAGGATCACATGGCTTCCAAACCGAGTCACAAACCAAAAAAGACACACCGTAGCACGACTTCGACTCATGTGCCTAGAGGAGTCGGTGAGGAGGAGGCAGCCTGACAGACTCCGGGAAGTCGCCCAACAAGATGTGACGCTATGTCGTACGTTGCGCCTTGGAAGCACAAGCCTAGGGCTATGGCCAACACCGGCGGTGCATAAATGCCTCCAACTCCAATTGTCACATTGGCCACTCCCCTCATGGCCTAGACGACGTCTTCCAGAAGATGATGACACCGTGGTGCCGCAACCGCCTGGTCTGGTGACCCGACCTAGGGTTTTCCACTGCATCCGAGGGGAGGCATGGTGAAGACAATGAACACGTCCATGAACACGCTTCCGAGAAGGAAAACGGCGCGGGCATCGCCGCGTTCAGCCAGCCACCGTCGAGCAGGGCTTTCACCCCGGCCAAACACCGTCACCATGACATCTATCGCCAATCTATCACATTTTTTCTGGCCAAAAACATTGTTTGTGGGTGCACATGCATAAAGTGTCATAAAACAAAGTAAATCAGTAAGAAAGTACTAACCATTTTGATTGGGTATCATCCTATTTCATTAAAGCCATCTATTTAAAAATTAAGATCGGTAATTAAAAAAAATCAATATTGTTCTTTAATGCAACATTTGACACATCAGAATTTCCAACTTTGTAATACCTACTTATGAAGACATGAAGAATTTTAGAAATCAATAAAAATAAATATATTGGGATAGATTGGTTAGAAAAAATATAACATTCGAATGGAAAATTCAAGTACAATAGTTATATATGTTGTAAAGGGAGGAACATATTTTTGCACTCTCACCTTTATATCTCTAGAGCGGACTACTTTTGTCGTGCATTGGAGGCATGATGCAAACCACGACGAAGAATCAGTTGGATTTGGATCCAAATAGAGTTCTTCCGACTCCAGAAACAAAAAATAACTCCTTCGAAGTGCAAAACTACCTCTTTGCATGATGCTCATCTTCTGTTGTATTAATATGTGGAAATTGAAGCAACTTCAGTTAGTATGGAAGGTGAAATTGTGAAATGGTGAACTGGATGGACAATTTAAATAGAGATCTACATGATAGCCTGTTGTAAAGGAACATTACTTAAGATGAGCTAACATCAACATAGTTAAATATGTACATCAACATGAATAGGATTTGGTCAATGCTGGTGGTCGCCCTCTAGTTGCTGATAGATAGGCAATCACATGATAAATGTTAATTCGAAGAGGATTGATCAGATGCAGTTTAACATCAAACATAGTTAAATATATACAGCACTATGAATAGCACAAGGAAATTGCTCCAATTAAAGAAGCAAGAACAGTACATTTTAATGGTCCATCAGAATGTTTTCCCTGTCTGAATTTCGAAAGCAAAAAGAGAACCAAATTGATGGCTGAACTAAAATGACTGCAAAATTGAGAGAAACTGCTAAGGCATATCAAGAACAGTACATTTTAATGGTCCATCAGAATGTTTTCCTTATCTGAATTTTGAAAGCAAAAAAATAGAACCAAATTGATGGCTGAATTAAAATGACTGCAAAATTGAGAAAAACTGCTAAGGCATATTATCTCAGGTCTTGTTATTTCAATATGAATGTCTAAGGAACTAACACTGAATTCGTCATTCGCAATCGTAGAAGCATAGGCTCTATTTGACATCATAAACTCAAATATGTTTCAGAGTTGTATCTTACCCTTTCTTCTAAGATAAGAAGACTATAAAGAGAAGTACACTTACAGGAAAAAAGACCGTGATTATCCCAAAATGCTTAATCTTCCCATTTTCTCCATGTATGGACCTACGGTCATCCAAAGAGCCAGCATGGATGTTAGTACTTCGTAATTCATGAGTATGAGGTGCACAAAGGAAGCATCACTTGACATTCATGCCTGACAAATGTGGAACCGTGGAACACAATATAAACATGATAAAGGGCAAAAGCCTTGAACACAGCCTCGTCAATTTTCATAAGTAAGCTCTTCATAGAAAGGAAATTAATCAAATGTTATGCTATCTTCGTCTAGCTGCGAAGTGGCCACATATGCAACCATTAGATGGTTGCTTTACGAACTATTAATTTCAAAATAGCGAAAGTGATGATAGGTAGATTATCCTTACAGGTTGTGAACCGAGATGTTGAGCATGTTGGACTCTAGCGATTGCACAAGAAAGTAGAATATGAACTGCGACCAATCTGCTAGTGCAGGCTAACCTTGCTCATGCAGGCGGGCTTAGCTTTGGGGGGCAACGGCTGCAGAGGCGGGCGGAGACATCTAGGCCGACGCCTACGCGCCAGGACGGGGTGGCGGCGGATCATGCCGACATCAGATTGAACATGCTCCGGTGGGGAGCGCAGCAGGCCGGTGAGGAGCGCTGCCAGCCGACCCGCCGGCGAGGCGCATGATCTGGCCGGGTGGTGTGGGAGAGGCGCCGAGAGCACGGCGGGGAGAGCGGCGGCGGTAGCCAGCGAGGAGGAGCAGATTAGGGAAGGAGTGGAAGAGGCGAAAGAGAGAAACCGTCGGGAGCTGTATTTTTGGGTGGGACGAAGTGATTTTTTCTCTAGCACAGAGGAGATTACGGGATAGATCGCGTGATTTGGGGAGGGAGAACAACTGATTGTCAACCGTGGGATACACACCGATGAACGGTTCAGATTTAATTTTCCTACGGTACTTCGTGCTTTTATAAGTAGTAGAGATGAGAAATAATAATTATATGGAGCTTAATTTTAGTAGTCGAAGCAATTGGTAGTGGACGCCAGGAAAATTATCTATCTATCCACTCGGGAAATAAAAATAATCTACTAGATAATAAAAAAATCGTCTGGGAAGGAGTAGTGGGATGGATAGGGACAGCTATGATGATTGAGGCCAGTCCTTTCGTACCGTCCTCTGCTGCTCACTCTCCGATGACAGGTGGGGCCGGGTACGACTGGCGGCCCACCTGTAGCCTGGCTAGCGTCTCAGCAGCGTGTCGGTTAGCGCGCCCGCTAGTGGCCAGCGGCCTCACGGGAGGCCCACAGAGCTCCGAGTGGTGGGGCCACGAGCCCGTTCCTGGCGCCTGGGCCCGCGTCGTCAGCGAGGAGACCGGTCTGGACGCGCTCGTGGCCGTCCGTGCGTGGGGGCCTGGGGGGGCAGCAGCATAGGCTGCATTGGAATTCCGCCTCGCGTCCGCTTTACCATCACCGCTACTACTTCTCCTCCCAAGGCAAAGAGAAAAAGGAAACCATCTTTTAACACACACACCGGAAAATGCATTTCGGCTTATTAGTTTTCCTCCAAAGCTTGTGTGAGAACATAGAATGTTCATATGCACACGTTAAATTTTATTTCCAATTTTTTTTAATATATTTTTGAGATGTAATATTTATGCATTTTCAATAATTGGTTCAGATGCACCTGCGAGCAAAAACACCACCTCCCACACACACCCCTCTTTTCTCCCCATTCTAATAAGGTTTTTTTTTAATTCAAAGAATTTTCGAAAGGAATTAATAAACGATTCCAATCCATTAGAATTTCTCAGAATGAAACTCTAAATATGAATTGCTTTTCTGCACTTTAATCATATATAAGAGTTCTTCTAGCAAGAGGTTTGACCAAACCTCTTGAAAAAATTCTTACATGTCCATGCCAACTATAACATGCACTCCGTTTATAAAGTATTTCTGCCTTTTTTCCACCAGCGCAATCTAATGCATTCGTCTTGAGTTCTCATCAATTCCATTAAAATCCCACTTGCCACAATAGCTACTGTGTTTCTTTCATATTACTATGTTTTCCAATTACCGCAAACCAAAGAGAACTTAAAGCTCTAGTGCATTTTCTCTCTGATATTGTATTAATAACCATCAACGGTATTACAAAGAGCTCTAAAAGTCATAAATAGATCCTTATTCCTCGAAAGAAATAGATCATTGGGCCACCAAGACTAGAGCGGGATGAATGCGCGCCGATGTCCTGGCCTCTCCCTAACAAGAGACGGACAAAACTTGTCGTGTTAGAGTTTGATGTACTAGGCAGATGTGAAGAGCCCCTAAAAACCAGCGAACCAGAGCTGCAAATATCACAAAAAGATGATAACCGTAAATCAAAAAGGCTATAACTTACAACAGCACCGACTGTCCTAAGCGATCCATTAGGAAGACAACTCCACATGCTTGGATAGGGTAGGCGGGATCTTACTCTAATCTCAGGATATAATCGCCGGCCTCAACATCCTAAGAAAAACATTACTACAAACAGCTAAAAAAATAGCCAACAAAAGACCATACTCAGTCTTGGCCGATTCCAGATTCCAAGAAATACCAGAATCCGTCATAAAAGGAAAATAGAGAAAAAAAAAGAGTGATAGAGCTAGCTACAATCCAATCCATGGATGATGGATGGGATGCAAAAAAGTCTTGGATGTGACTTGCAGGCAATTAAAAAGATGATTACTTTGGCTGCTTGACTAGATGACCACTTTTATATTTTGTCCTACAGGATATTCCAGCACTGGCTATTACTAGTAGCTAAGCACTTCCTCCCGTGTTGATTTTGATGACGCTCTTTGCAGCTCCGGATAAGTATCACTTAATTGGCGGGGGTTGCTAATGCCGTGTGAACTCTCATCACCTTTCCTCGCAAGTTACCGATACGTACGCGTGTTGAATACCAAGCTCGATCCAGTCAGCAGTCGACATGGCTAACCTAGCTTCTTCTTTTTTTGAGAGAGAGAAGGCTAACCTAGCTGATCCTACTACTTCGTTGAAATTGGTACTATGTTTTTAGACAGTTAACCTTTGATGAGACACAGGCAAATGAGCAATTGGCTGATTGACTGATTGATTAGTCTGCAACAACTCTGGTATACCTAGTCTTGTAGTACTAGTACTGTTACATTTGTAGAGCAAAAAATATGAGAGAGATTCCGTGGGCACGATTTCTCTCCATCCGTGTTGCATACGCGTGATGATAAAAGTAAAAATGAATAAAGTCAAGGAACGAGACAAATGGCATCCAGCACCAATCACATAATCTAATCACCATATATAGTACTAGTACTATCTCCAATCAGCAATCAGCAGATAATCCCCCAACAACCAACACATGGATGGGCCACTCCCACAAGAAAACAATATAACATGTTGTTTGTTCCAACTTCCGCATCCATCCATTCCACCAGATACAGAGCACGCAAAGACTCTGAATCTGAACCAAGCATTCCCCTGCCCAGGACAGTCCCTACCCGAGAAAAGCTTCAGAAACAGACACCGGCAGCTCTTGCCTTGCTCAAGGCTGCTTGCTGCTATCCTGATCCTGATGCAGTTGCATGTCACACCACCACACCTCCTTTTCTCCTCCTTTTTTGTTGAAAAGCTCACACATCCACATCATGGCCAATGTCATTGCATCACCAACAAGTTACAAGTATATGCTTTTTTATTTCTTCCTCTTGTCGTACAAACAATCTTCATCATGCTCCTCCTTGCTTATGTTACATACACCAATCTAGTCTAGTTGACATGCTTCTTTGCTTATGGTATACACATACACGATGGGATAAGAATATGGGATTGGATTGGGTTGGCTAGGAGGATAGATTTGTACATGCTGCAGCTGCTTATTCCTACTGGATTATTGGCCTTTACACAGGCACCTAGTATACATGGCCTGGGAATTTATTCCTACCTGAGGAACCAGAGCTATTGATTCTAGGGAACTATTCGTTCTTGTCATCCTTGTTGCCGCCGGTTGCCGCAGGTCCATCGTCTCCATGAACTTCCTCGTGTGAGAAGTGGGACTTGAGCCCAATCCAGCACTGGTAGTAGTCGAGGTCCCGGGACGGCGACTCGAGAGCCCAACGGCACACACGGGGGATCAGTGCCGACTCGAACATGAAGGCCAGAGTGCCACTCAGCCTCGATGGCTCGTTTGCTTCGCCACCGAGCCTGCTGATTGTTGCCTCGTACGTCTTGGTGTCCGGTCCGTGCGGTGTCATGCAGTTGTGGAGGCTGGCGCCTCCGGGGAGAAAACCATCGGCTTTAGCCTGCACCACAAGTTCAGTTCAGTTCAGGGAACAACCACCATCCAACACAACTAGAACTAGTTTGATTAATAATTCACCACGGAGAATTTATGATAAGGAGGCTAGAGATTACCTCATATATCCCATAGATCAAACCCATGAACTCGCTCATGCAGTTGCGATGATAGTACGGAGGACGGAACGTGTTCTCGGCCACAAGCCATCGTGGAGGGAATATCACAAAATCAAGTAGTGCGACGCCAGGCTTATCAGTTGGAGCAGTCAGCACTGAAAATTGAGAAAACGTTAGTCACACAACATAACCCAAGAAGCAGCTAAAATGCCCCCAAACAGAATTATCTCAGTGCGAAGCAATCACCTGTGTTTACTGATGGGTCAGCGTGATCAAACAAGACGGTATTAAATGGACAGAACTTACTCAGATCGTACTGAAAGGAAATAAGATCAAGTTAGGCAAATATAGCATGTGGTGGGCACGAAGCAACCAGACAGCTATTCCTGATCAGTTATGCAGAAAACTGAAGATAATGTTTAACAGTTAAAAGTGAATCAACCAGGCACTGGCATTGCTGAAATGGCTGGTTACCTTGTAAGGGACATAATTTCCATGCCACGCTACCACATTAAACGGCGAAAAGTCCTGCGTGGCGGTGAATAGCTCACCACCATACTTCTGCACTATTACATATCCAGGGCGGTGGGCTTGCTCAAACCATGCTGTGGGAGAAAGGAAATCCCTCGCTGAAGCCAAACCATTAGCACCTGCACAACAATCACTTATTAGGCATCTTCTAAGAGCATGAGCTGCCGATCTTTCACAGTACAAAAATAAAAGGCGAAGGCACAAGAGTATTACCAATTGGGCCAAGATCAGGGAGCTGGAAGTGGGCACCAAAAATCTCGGAAACATAGCCACGCGAAGGGCCGTCAGGCAAGTCGACAGCGAATCGGAAACCTTGAGGAATGACCACAATCTCACCGGGCGGCACTAGCATCTTTCCGCATTCAGTTGTGATCAATAACTCTGGGCTTGACACCAAAACCATGGAAGATAATGAGGATAGACATTCCCATCAAAGGTAAGCATAGCTGGACAGGAGTTGCATTAAGTAAATGTTTCTATTTCTTTTAGAAATATAAAAGTATGTCAGCAATTGCACGTAACGACATAAACCGGCACAGGTGGAGCACTGAAAAGGATGCCAGAGCACAAAATTTTGGGGAACAACAGAAAGATGTGATTGTAACTGTAGTGGTAGTGGGGTCTGGTGTTAGTAACAAAAAAAATGGTGCTTTGTGTGGCTGAATTTGAGACAATTCCACTAAAATGGCTGCCAAGCGATAGGACAGCAGAGACAAGTAGAAGCCATGAACATGTTTGTCGACAGGTAAGTAACACTGAGAGTCTTAAGAGATGTGTGTAAATTGCATGGGGTGAAGCAAGAAAAACTTACTTCCCTGCTGAGGCACAATGAGGAAATCACCATCGGCATTGCAGAAGGCGCATCCATCCATAGACTTGTTGGCAGCATACCTACAACATGAGTGAGCAGTTAATGAGTCGTTCCATTTGGTCTGAACCTGGAACATGATGCCACCAGCATGAACTAAACACTGAAGCGTAAAGCCTAGTAGTAAGCTACAAGCAGCGAGGCAGATTGAGCAGTAGTACATGTGGACTGCGAATCCGTGTCGGAGGAAGGAGCTGCCGGCTCCGCAGATGGTGTAGAGGCCGTCGACGAAGTCGACATGCGGCGGGGCGCGCGGCACCTCTTGGGGCCTCCAGCGGAGCTGGGTGGGGGTGGCGACGGTGGTGGTGCGGTCGTCGAAGTCCCCGACGAGGCGGCGGTTGGGCGGGTCCCGCGGGTGGAAGGGCTCGTGGGTCACCGACGGCTTGATCCGGTACAGCCACCTGCGGTTGGTAGTGAGTAAGAATCCATGGATCTTGGAGGAGCAGGCCGGGGAGGAAGAAGGTAGGTAGGTGGGTGGGTGGGTACGTGCGGAGGTTGCGGTGGCGCGGGGTGGTGAAGGAGGTGCCGGAGAGCTGCTCGGCGTAGAGGCCGAGCGGGCAGAGCAGCGGGCTGTTCTGGCCGACTGGGAGGGAGCCCGGCACCGCCTCCGACGAGAAGCTGTTGCCCAGCCCCGACAGGTACCTGTAGGTGTCGTCCACCTCGAGCTGCGGCGGCGGTGGCCGTGGGTCGTTGGAGTTGGACATGGCGAGTGGCTGGCGAATGCGTGTAGCTCCGGGAGGCCGGCGGTGAGCGAGTGGCGAGTAAGCAAGCCGTGACTGACTCTCTCTGCTCGCCGTCGTCGTCGGCTTGTGTGTTGGAAGTGTCCGTCAGAGTTGATCTCAAACTCCCGCTGGTGCTGACTCAGCGCCCTCATCATCTACTACTAGTCTTGGAATCGCAGCCGTCCAAAATATCCAGCCAGCGGACCAGGTTGATTAGCAGCAGATTAACAACCCATTTGATGCTTCAGATCTCAATACATATATGGAGAGACTAGAGAGTCAGACTCTATTCACAATACCATACTAGTGCTAAACACTTGTACCTTAGTTAGATGTAAATACCTCTGTCATGCCTGTATATAATACAACAAACTTCAACACCCTCACTGCTGGAAATGCAGTTACAGTCAGTGACTGACTGCTGAAACACGCTGCCTATCTTTCCTGCTGAATATGTATACCTGAAACACGGTTACCTCATGAGACCTCTGTAAACAAACTGAAAATCACCAAACCTCCTAGGTTGCCAACTTGGCATCTTCAAAGCTCACAGCCAAACACCTATGCATATATACCCCTAGGATGCAAAACACTACCTGTCTTCAAGATCAGCACCCAAATACTTCCCTGCCTATTCAAATCATGAACAATACAAATAGACACTAAAATGTAATCATAACAAAAGCTGTGAATTGAAGCAAAAAACAAAAATGCACGAGGTTGTATATAGATCAGCGCTCTAATAAATAGATCTCTTTTAAGTTCATCAAAGACTATCCTTTTCGCCGCATGGATGGGGTTTTCAGACAAAGTGGATTAAACCTGTCTGGAAGCAACAGGTAACACAAGAAGATGAGAAACCAGTGAAGCAAATTATCTACCCCCACTCCTGTTTTTCCACCTACAACTACTTACTAGCAAGGGAATGCAAACACCTAGAAATCCTGTGCAGAGCTCTACCCAGCTGCTGCTCACACAAAGTGACCCAAAGTAACAAGCGCTCACCTAACGGGCACCAAGCCACCTTGCATTGCAACCTTGTGGCTGCAGCCCGCACTCTTCTCACCAGGCCTGCCCCCTCTTCATCCACATATACTAGGCATGATTTTTTGCATCCTCCATATAGATGAAAACTAGCTGACGTTCTGGTGTTGTCTACGAGAGCCATGAGGGGTTTTGCGATTGTTGTAGCAGCAGCGCTGCTGCTTGCCGGAGAGCTGCATTGCGCAAGAACAGCACCCTCACCAGCAGAGGCATCGGCAACACCATCTCCACCGCTGCCAACAGAGGCACCGCAGCCAGAAGCACCACTGCAGGCTCCTCAACCACCGCGGCGCGCAACAGCACCACCGCAGCCACGGCGACGGCCACACGGACCGCCGCACGGACGAGCCCCGCCGCCAGCGGTTCCTCGGGGGCAGGATCCACCGCTGCCACCACCACGGCCAGTGGCTCCTCCGAGGCCCAACCCTCCGTCGCCACCACGGCAGGTTGTGCCTCCACAGGAACCCGCATTGGCGGCACCACCGCCACCGCCACCCAGGGCGAGGACCAACAATTACACTGTCGGCTGCACTACACTCCTCATATTTGGGGACTCGACAGTGGATCCTGGAAACAACAACCGTCTGAGGACGACCGCCAAGGCAAACTTCCTGCCCTACGGCATCAACTTCTATGGCCGGAGGCCGACTGGACGCTTCTCGAATGGCAGGCTAGCCACCGATATGCTGGGTAACAGAGCACACTTTTCCCTCCCCTTCCACACATTTTTCTGTCTACTGTTTAGGATACCTGGCTGACAGATTTGCCGGTTGTGCAGCGGATAGGCTCCGCATACAGAGGACTGTTCCAGGCTTTCTTGACCCGACGTTGAAGCTGGGCCAGCTCAGGAAGGGTGTGAGCTTTGCGTCGGCAGGCTCTGGATACGACGATATCACTGCCAGCACATTAGTACGTCATTGACAACAATTGTTAATATTTTCTGTTAGATCACTGCATGAAAGTCATCTATTTGATAGTGATATTAGCGAATTCATGTCTTGTTATTCACATGGAAAGAATCTACCATGTAGTAGAGTTAACTTATACATATATAGTAGGCCACAAAGTCATGACTGATCATGCATCAAGGTTTATCCAAACAGCACCAAAAAGTTCAGTACTCTCTCCGGTTCATATTGATGGACTCTACTTTGTATAGATTCGTATGAATCTAGTTAAGTTTTTGGACTAGATGCATGCCTATCTAGACAAAGTTGAGTCATTTAATATGAACTGGAGGGAGTACTTGTTCCATTCACTTCATTCGTAAGGCTTACTTGGAGGGTAAATATAAAATGTAATGCTATTGAAGAAATCAAAACGAAATTGAGCTACTCATTTACGATTGCACATCAAAATGGTAACATGAGTTAAGCAGAGAAACTTCTTAGATGGTAAGCTTATGGAAAGCAACCTGTGCAAACTTAATTGGAGAGTACTCCACAATTAGTACTGTAGTAGCATAGCAAGCTAAGCTTCTTACTTACAGAGCGCGTTGCCATTTCGGAGACAATTATGGCACTTCTGGCGCTACAAGCTACTGATCCGAGCATTGCACGGACCGAGAAGAGCGGAGAGGCTTGTTAACAGGGCTACCTTCATCATAAGCGCTGGCACAAATGACATGCTTCTGAACTACATCGCATCAAACCGGTCAGCTGGTCCTATTGGCATGCTGCGTTATGAGAACAACCTGATATCACGCCTCGGCAACTATACCCAGGTACACATGAATTTGGACCAAACTAGCTAGCATCCGGCACATACAGCTTGGATGTTCTGTACTAATCAACGTTGAATGTCACATGCAGGTGATGAGAATGCTTGGAGGGAGAAGATTCTTATTTGTCGGGCTACCACCGATCGGATGTTTACCGATAGCGAGAACATTGCTTGGAAGGGGCCCAGATGGATGCGACAGCAACTTAAACCAGCTAGCGGCTTCCTTCAACTCGAGGCTGATTCAGCTATCGAATTTCATCAACTATCAACCCCGGTTAAGAAGTGCCTACATTGACACCTACACAATCATACAGGCGGCAACAGATAACCCTCAGAGTTATGGTATGCATTTCACATTTCTTTTGGACATTGGCAAGATGCAGCATTTCTTAAGCGTGATTAATCGATCTTTTCTTTTTATGTAATGACTGGATGAATGAACGGTAGGGTTGTCGGAGGTATCAAGAGGGTGCTGCGGATCAGGGATGATCGAAGTTGGTCAGACATGCAGAGGGCGAAGGACATGCCCAGATCCTAGCAAGTATCTCTACTGGGATGCCGTCCATCCAACAGAGACAACATACCAACTTATCACAAGTCTGATGCTGGACTCCATTGCTGGACTCTACAGCTAGGTGCTAAAGCTCAAAAGGATCCTCATCCTTATGTGGATCGAGCCTGTCTGTTAAGGTTGCACTAGCAGTGGGATCGTTTCTCCTTCCGTTTTTTTTTAACATCAGTGACTTGTGCTATATTCAAGTATACTGCAATATACTTGAGTTGTAAGACTAAAGTGATTTGTAGTTATCATCCTTGCTCTTGTCATCTTTGTTTTTGTCTTTATCCTTATCTTCGCTGTTAGATCGAGCCTGTCTGTTAAGGTTGCACTAGCAGTGGGATCGTTTCTCCTTCCGTTTTTTTTTAACATCAGCGACTTGTGCTATATTCAAGTATACTGCAATATACTTGAGTTGTAAGACTAAAGTGATTTGTAGTTATCATCCTTGCTCTTGTCATCTTTGTTTTTGTCTTTATCCTTATCTTCGCTGTTATCACTAGGAGCAGGATCACCAGGAGAGATGCCTCTGAAAGTGGCCTCAATCTTACTTATCCTAAACTACATCGTCTTTCCAATAGATGATAGGTTATCTAATTTATTGCTCGGGGTAGCAGATTGGTTGGCTATGTGTTTCATGGCATCAGGGCATGTTTTGTTGATGATCTTAATAAGCTTGAAGGGGGGTATACATGAGACAAGTGTTAAAGTGTGCAATTGTAAGAAACAGAGAGATTTAATTGGGTGGATCAGCATGAAGAAATTGATTCGAGAAGGCAGGTCAATTCCTTACAGTGGTTCTTGCAGATGTTCCACGTGGAGGTTACGTCGATGAAGGGGTAAGAGAGGCAGCGCCGAGGACTATAATCCTGCTATGAAATCACAAATCTTAATCAGGAAAATGGTCTGGATTTTCTCTAAATCACATCACAAATATATAGGGAAATGACAACACGAAAACAGCAACCACATAAAAGGATATGAAATGGCAGCAGGCATCAAGTATCAGGATTCATGATTGACAATCTTCTGCTACCTCGAATCGGGAGATTATACAACCTGCAGAGCCCATATATGGATATATAGAAATAATTGTCGACATTAGTAATCAGAAATCAGAAGAGCACGTCACTTGATAATCCCAGAACATTGCCATCATAACATTCGAAACTGCAACATCTTAAACAAGTTCTAGTAGGTTGGCCAATTACACGCCGCCACCAACACAAAACACACTCCATCCATAAACCCGAACAGAGATCAGACCTTCCGTTTTTTCAACAGACAAAGCCACTTGCTTAAGAGCCTTACTAATGGCGCATTCCAGGATGATAAAGTGAATCTACTGCTACCCACTGCCTCAAAATCTATGTCCACAGTCAGAGAGAGCCGGTCCGACACACAGCTCAATAACGCTCCTCCTGCTTCATATTCGCCTTCTCCGGCTTCACATTTGCCTTCTCCGCCTTCTTCGGCTTCTCTGGCACCACGTTCACCAGCTCGTACTCCACCTTCGATACGTTGTTGTCCTCATTCACCTTGAAGCCAGCAGGCTCCTCGATCACCTCAATCAGGCCCCACTTGTCCACCGCCAGCCTCATCGTATCCTTGAACATGTCGATCCTGGCATTGCGGAAGATCACTGTGTTCCCTGGCTTCACCATCTCAACTGTTGACAGGAAAATGCCACTCGTTAGATTAGCCTGTGTGCTGCAACTTTGTAAGCAGAGCATTACTATAGACAAGATGTTATTCATATAACTTAAATGAAACTAAAATCAGATGAATAAAACATTAACATGTGTGAACTAAACATGCAGGGATAACAGATTATGTAGTATGGTTTCTATATCAAGAAGTGACAAGCGTATAAACACACATCATCCAGCAGACTTAAATAACCAGCTTATGGGCGTCCACTATTATTCCCTAATCAACCACAGATGCACAACATCATCCACAGTTTCACTTGGATCAAGCCTGGAGCATATGCATATATGAATCTTACTTTGGAAAATGAGTTAACTTGTCACATGCATCTACCTCCAGCATAAACGACAAATTTACAGATGTTTCAACACGACAGGCAAACCTATCTTGCTTAGGTACATATATATCCTAATGGACACATCTCACATTCAAGTTATTAGTGCATATTATGTATAAAAAATAACATGGCAGTAAAGTGAGGCTGTATGATGACTATAACAGAAAATAAAATGCTGATACAGGTAGCTGCAGCTTAAGTGAATTGATCTTGTGCATGACCCTTCAAATCATATATATGCAGCAAGTGAGCTTTCTGCAATGGATGCTAAACCATTTTCCAAAGGGAGAGCTACCAGCATTAGTGTTACAGAAAACCAAACAATGACGATTAATACCATGGTAACTGTAACTGATCCCCCCAACAGCTGATGAACAACAATGTAAGCCACACGCCCTTTAAATCATGTACGCACGACTAGCGTGATAATTACTACTAGTAAACATGTATCCAAATTAGTTGTGCAAATTGCACATGGTCACTGTAACAGAAGATATAACGCTGATATGGCAACTGCAGTGTAAGTGAATTCGTCTTGCGCGTGTCCCTTTGAATTTATGCAACAGGTCAATTTCCCCCCAGTGCGAAACAGAAACTGAAACCCCAACAGTTGATGAGAAACAAGCATAAACAACAGAGCAAGCTACATGTCCCTTGAAATCATACGCACACAATCCAAGCTCAAGGATTTATCCAAAGCAAATGCAAGACTTTTAAAGCTTTCGTACCCCAAATGCAGGACCCAAATACATCGGTACCAACACTAGCCGCATGTAACAGGAAATCAAATGATGACTGTACCCATCCACTCTAACTGCAAGCAATTGTGTCGATCTCCCCAACAGTCCATAGATCAAGAAGAAGCATGTACAGGACAATGCAGCAGCTAGCAGCGACGGAGAAGCAGATCTAACAAAACCATCGGCCATGGACTAGCGAAGTAAACTTGATCTAGGACGCGTCGATCTTGGAACAAACTGATACGTGGCGGCCGGAATAAACGGGCACGTACGGGCACGTCAAAAAGGCAGATTGGTTCATGGGACCAATCGAGCGCGCGGGCACCTGTAGATGGATGGGAGGGGAAAGTAGGGCGGGGCACATACTCTGGTGGTTGCGGGCGGTGAAGAGGACGGTGCCGGTGTGGTCCCCGACGAGGCACTCGGCGACCTGGGTGCGGCGGAAGGAGGTGAGGTTGGGGAGGGGCTTGTCGAGGACGGTGCGGGCGGAGAGGACGCGGGCGACGAGGTTGTTGCCCTCCGTCATGGGCTCGAGCTTGTCGACGGTGGTGAAGACGGGCTTGCGCAGCTTCACGGGGCCGGCGCCCGCGGCGGGGACGGGGGCGGCGGGACGGGGGCCGGTGCTGCTGCTGCCGGGCTGCGGCGCGGGGCCGGAGGCGGGTGCGCGGCGGTTGGAGGTAGGGCGCCTGGTGGTCGACATCGCCGGAACCCTAAACCCTAGAGATTCCGTCTCTGGCGGTGGCGGAGGTGGTGGTGGTGGTGGCTGTTACCTTGCTCTCGTCTCGTCTCGTATATAAAAGAAAGAAAGGAAGACGAAGAAAAGGGGGAGGGGAAGGGACGAACCGTAACGTGGGCACCAGAAACTGTTACACAACACGGCCTGCCGTGCTGGACCAGGCCCGAGTTTTGCTTTGTGACTGGGCTGGGCTGTCGTGGCGTAATCAGATCAGATCCAGTGGGCCGGCCCGATTAAAGCTCAAAGTATCTTCCGCGCTGGCTTCTCCCACGGGCCCGCTGCGCAAGGCCGGTTTCGAGCACATCACTTCAGCGATCTTCGCTTCCGCTTCTATGCAGCCTTCGCCATCAATAGCGTCGTCTCGTCTTCTACACGCGCATAAGGCCTAGCGGCCGGCTGTCTTCCTCTTGCGTGAGATAGACGGCGACGGGTTCCCTCCCATCTCCACCAGCCATAGCATGAGTCTCATCTCCTTCATGCCGCTCCGGCGGTGTGAGGGAAGGGACCTTGATGCACGTCTTCACAAAGTTTTCACATCTTGTTTACTCATATAACTTAATTTTCTATTAATGAAACGAGGTCCCTAGTGTCGGCTCCTACATCACCCGTTCGTGAAACGTGCCTCGATAAACTGTCCATCACTCCCACCCTAGTGCCAATCCATAGGGAGTGGCTTCGAAGTGTCGGATACGTCTAGAAGGTGGCACCGTGTAGGATAACAACATGTGGCTACCACATGGTAGCAACCCACGCATTATCCACCCCTCATATTGCATCTCTCGTGTTGCCACCACCCCCGCCCCTCGTTTCAATGGGGAGAGTTCGATGGTGACTTCCCAACAACGACGCAAACCCTCACACGGTTCGACTGTCACTCTCGCCATTGTTTCGAAGGCGCCGATGGTACCTGGATCTGGTCGTTGGCAACTCAATGCCACCGCTGCTTGTGCATGCCATTCTAGCATCTTCCTCTATACCATCTGGACCGGCTAGCAACTCTTTTTTGATGGTCGATGCTTGTCGACTCGCCGGACACACAACTCCGACCGAGACACCTCATACCTTCCTCACACACAAGGTGTTCAACTGTTTGCCTTGGTATGTTCTCCATCTAGATATTTGTCTATGTAATTTAGACAATATAGTGTTTGTTCGATTGGTTCATTTTTTATTATTAGACTATACATGATGATAATAAGTTGACTATCCAATATCCGATGCAAGAGGAGGAACCCAATGTTTTCGATGATGACAAGCACTTGATGATTATCTCTTGTCTTCTATGTTAATAAGCGCAATTGAATGGCCCTCCCTGGCATAGAGGTTTGAGAGGTCATTAATTCTTGTGTTATCAACTTATCATGCACAACATGATTATCGAAAGTAAGCGCTACTCCAGTGATTTATGATTAGCCGTATGACGGGTAGAATCCTCTTGTTGGCCAAGTTGATTACCATGTTGTTATCCACGACGAATGCATTACTATGTATCGAAAACAATCCGTAGGCGTGGGCCCTCTGTGGTAGGTTCTTGAACTCCCTCGTCGGAAGGATATGTCCAGTTAATGTTGATGGTGCCCTATTTACCTTGTCAGGTATTGTGATGCAGGGGCGTGTGTGTTGCGGCGTGCAACAACAACCTTGATTGAGGAGATCACATTAGGAGAGAGTTAGTTGAAACCTATGAAGTAAGAATGGCTCTTTCATTTGGTAGATATGAAGGCTTGGATAATATCTAGCTAGTGACTGTATGTCGATGATACACACATAAATATAAATCCTTGGATCGACTAGGAGTTTGATTTGGCGGTCAGAAAAATCATCCTAGCGTCCCTAAAATCATAACACATCACACGTTTTTTATTTGAAACCGTTGCGGGCGACCTATGTTCCTCATCAGAACACGCACGCACACCCGTTGCGATAGTTTGTAGACGACGCAAGGAGCAATGAGAGTGAGGAAGTGTGTTGTTGAATGGCAAGTGGTGGCTAAAAGGATGAGAAAGCTCGTGTCATTGCAGAACGGCATTGTGCCGGTGCATGATAGCTCCGACCATCAATAGCTCAACAGAAGTTGGACGTCTTGCGAGGCACGATGGATTAAGATGTTCCTACAACTTCCAAGTTACTTTTCTTTTAGCTTTACTTTTTTTTTTGGTAATTGTTATGACGAATATGAATGTATCTGGACATTGAGTCTGCAAAGAATGACAATTTGCGGAGAAGAAAGGGGAAATTTGAGATACGGTGCAGGGTTACGGATTGGAAAACGCTCACGTTCCCCCGGGGGAACAGCTCTCTAATCCTCCCACCTGAGACTCGTTGGATCGTTTCCATCGAACCGTTCACGTTGCGCCACATCATCGTGTTATACGAGCGCCGGACCGCGTCTCTCCCGACCGCGCCGCACCCGACCGCCCTCATTATTGCGCCTCTCCGCGAGCCCTTAATCACGCTCTCGCGCGAGGTGGCGGAGGAAGCGAGCGGTGCTGTGGAGCGTGCTGGGAGATTCAACCGCCGCCGACGACGATTCAACCGCCGCCGACGACGATTTCCCTCCGCTCACTGGAGAACGGCGGCGCCAAGCTTTGTAGTAGAGGTTCGTCGTCCTCTCGTGCTCCTCTCATGGAACCCTAGACCCCATTCCCCGCCATTCGCTCGATTTCTCAACCCCTAGCTATGTAGGTTCATCAACGCCGATCTCCTCCTCCGCGTCGGGTTCTTCTTCGTTGCCGATCTCTTCGGGTGAGTAGCTTCCCTTCTCATCTCTTGTTCCTTTCTGCTGCTTATGGATGTCCTCCTGCTTGATTTGAAGCATGTTTCCCCCCACCCCCTCCCCCTCACTAATGGAATTTCCTTCCTATTTCTGGCATTTTTGGCATAGTATTGAAGGTAGAAGGCGCCATGATCTATTGGTAGACAAGGAAGGAAGAAACTTCCACTTTTGCTACAGATGGATGTGAGTATTTCCACTGAAATATCAGGATGTACTAGCAGATGTTCCTTTTATTCTACCAGCAGATGTTCATGTGTTTGTTAGTTATTTGTTTATGTAGTATTTTATAGTGTGCTCATGGATCCATTGCAGCATTTTTGTGTTTGTTTATGGTAGTTTGTACCAAACTTTTGTTCCTTTGTGTTTATATCTGTCCATGTCCATGTGCATCATTTTTTGGTAAATGTATGTGTATTGCTACATTATTCCATTTTTTTGCTTCATTTGTTTTTTGATATACCACTTATTTTTTGTTCATTTTTTGTTGTTTCAGGTTTCCAAAAAAGCTGGGAAGCAACCTATGCCTAGTGCAGAGGATCAAGCTAAGTGGACTTCGAAAGACCGTTTTGCTGTGAAGCGTCTGCGTGGTGTTGCAGATGAGTTGAAGCCTGAGAAAAGAGCTGTTATTGAGCAGAAGAGTGCCTTTAGTTCATTACTAAATGTTGCACCATTCAACATACCGAATGAGCTCATAGACTATGTTGCGCAACATATCACACCGTCTCTCCATGAGTTCAGAGTTGGGAAGAAGCGGATTGTTTTCACCAGAGATATGATTACCTAGGTGTTTGGTATACGCTCAGGGCAAACCCCAGTTGTTGAACTCAAAAAGTTTGAACAAAGTGCCCTTCGAGATGTTTACAGGGGTTCTAATCCTAGACCTGACATTCCTACCACCATCAAGGTCCTGAAAGGTTGTGAAGATACTGATGAGGATACTATAGTTAGGTCCTGGGACCTCCTATGTATGGCTACTGTTGTTGATCCGAAGAGTGATGGCGTGTATTTCACACGTTCGTTGGGCAACCCCAAGAGGAAGGTATGATGCGCACAGCAGCAAGTTTTCCCTCAGAAAGAAACCAAGGTTTATCGAACCAGGAGGAGCCAAGAAGCACGTTGAAGGTTGATGGCGGCGGGATGTAGTGCGGCGCAACACCGGAGATTCCGGCGCCAACGTGGAACCTGCACAACACAACCAAAGTACTTTGCCCCAACGAAACGAGTGAGGTTGTCAATCTCACCGGCTTGCTGTAACAAAGGATTAACCGTATTGTGTGGAAAATGATTGTTTGCAGAGAAAATAGTAAAAACAAGTATTGCAACAGATTTGTATTTCAAGTATTAAAGAATGGACCGGGGTCCACAGTTCACTAGAGGTGTCTCTCCCATAAGATAAAAGCATGTTGGGTGAACAAATTACAGTCGGGCAATTGACAAATAGAGAGGGCATAACAATGCACATACATGACATGATAAGTATAGTGAGATTTAATTGGGCATTACGACAAAGTACATAGACCGCCATCCAACTGCATCTATGCCTAAAAAGTCCACCTTCAGGTTATCATCCGAACCCCCTCCAGTATTAAGTTGCTAAACAACAGATAATTGCATTAAGTATGGTGCGTAATGTAATCAACAACTACATCCTCGGACATAGCGCCAATGTTTTATCCCTAGTGGCAACAGCACAACACAACCTTAGAACTTTCTGTCACTGTCCCAGGTGTCAATGCAGGCATGAACCCACTATCGAGCATAAGTACTCCCTCTTGGAGTTAAAAGTAAAAACTTGGCCAGAGCCTCTACTAGAAACGGAGAGCATGCAAGATCATAAACAACACATGTATAATAACTTGATAATTAACATGACATGGTATTCTCTATCCATCGGATCCCGACAAACACAACATATAGAATTACGGATAGATGATCTTGATCATGTTAGGCAGCTCACAAGATCCAACAATGAAGCACAATGAGGAGAAGACAACCATCTAGCTACTGCTATGGACCCATAGTCCAGGGGTGAACTACTCACTCATCACTCCGGAGGCGACCATGGCGGTGTAGAGTCCTCCGGGAGATGAATCCCCTCTCCGGCAGGGTGCCGGAGGAGATCTCCGGAATCCCCCGAGATGGGATCGGCGGCGACGGCGTCTCGCAAGGTTTTCCGTATCGTGGTTTTTCGCATCGTGGTTTTCGCGACGGAGGCTTTAAGTAGGCGGAAGGGCGAGTCGGGGGGCTAACGAGGGCCCACACTATAGGTCGGCGCGGCCAAGGCCCGGGCCGCGCCGCCCTATAGTCCGGCCACCTCGTGGCCCCACTTCGTGTGTTCTTCGGTCTTCTGGAAGCTCCGTGGAAAAATAGGGCCCCGGGTCTTCGTTTCGTCCAATTCCGAGAATATTTCGTTACTAGGATTTCTGAAACCAAAAACAGCAGAAAACAGGAACTGGCACTTCGGCATCTTGTTAATAGGTTAGTTCCATAAAATGCACGAATATGACATAAAGTGTGCATAAAACATGTAGGTATCATCAATAATATGGCATAGAACATAAGAAATTATCGACACGTCGGAGACGTATCAAGAATCCCCAAGCTTAGTTCTGCTCGTCCCGAGCAGGTAAAACGATAACAAGGATAATTTCTGAAGTGATATGCCATCATAACCTTGATCATACTATTTGTAAACATATGTAGTGGATGCAGCGATCAAAACAATGGTGATGACATGAGTAAACAGGTGAATCATATAGCAAAGACTTTTCATGAATAGTACTTCAAGACAAGTATTAATAAGTCTTGCATAAGAGTTAACTCATAAAGCAATAAATCAAAGTAAAGGTATTGAAGCAACACAAAGGAAGATTAAGTTTCAGCGGTTGCTTTCAACTTGTAACATGTATATCTCATGGATAATAGTCAACATAGAGCAATATAACAAGTACAATATGCAAGTATGTAGGAATCAATGCACAGTTCACACAAGTGTTTGCTTCTTGAGGTGGAGAGAAATAGGTAAACTGACTCAACATAAAAGTAAAGAGAATGGTCCTTCAAAGAGGAAAGCATCGATTGCTATATTTGTGCTAGAGCTTTTATTTTGAAAACATGAAACAATTTTGTCAACGGTAGTAATAAAGCATATGAGTTATGAAAGTTATATCTTACAAGTTGCAAGTCTCATGCATAGTATACTAATAGTGCCCGCACCTTGTCCTAATTAACTTGGACTACCGGATCTTTGCAATGCACATGTTTTGACCAAGTGTCACAATGGGGTACCTCCATGCCGCCTGTACAAAGGTCTAAGGAGAAAGCTCGCATTTTGGATTTCTCGCTTTTGATTATTCTCAACTTAGACATCCATACCGGGACAACATGGACAACAGATAATGGACTCCTCTTTAATGCATAAGCATGTGGCAACAATTTTTATTCTCATATGAGATTGAGGATATATGTCCAAACTGAAACTTCCACCATGAATCATGGCTTTAGTTAGCGGCCCAAAGTTCTTCTCTAACAACATGCATGCTCCAACCATGAAGGTGGTAGATCTCTCTTGCTTCAGACAAGACGGACATGCATAGCAACTCACATGATATCCAACAAAGAATAGTTGATGGCGTCCCCATAAACATGGTTATCGCTCAACAAGCAACTTAATAAGAGATAAAGTGCATAAGTACATATTCAATACCACAATAGTTTTTAAGCTATTTGTCCCATGAGCTATATATTGCAAAGGTGAATGATGGAATTTTAAAGGTAGCACTCAAGCAATTTACTTTGGAATGGCGGATAAATACCATGTAGTAGGTAGGTATGGTGGACACAAATGGCATAGTGGTTGGCTCAAGGATTTTGGATGCATGAGAAGTATTCCCTCTCGATACAAGGTTTAGGCTAGCAAGGTTATTTGAAACAAACACAAGGATGAACGGTACAGCAAAACTCACATAAAAGACATATGGTAAACATTATAAGACTCCATACCGTCTTCCTTGTTGTTCAAAACTCAATACTAGATGTTATCTAGACTCTAGAGAAACCAAATATGCAAACCAAATTAGCAAGCTCTAAGTATTTCTTCATTAATGGGTGCAAAGTATATGATGCAAGAGCTTAAACATGAGCACAAAAATTGCCAAGTATCAAATTATCCAAGACATTTTAGAGTTACTACATGTATCATTTTCCAATTCCAACCATATAACAATTTAACGAAGAAGAAACTTCGCCATGAATACTATGAGTAGAGCCTAAGGACATATTTGTCCATATGCAACAGCGGAGCGTGTCTCTCTCCCATAAAGTGAATGCTAGGATCCATTTTATTCAAACAAAACAAAAAAAACAAAAACAAACCGACGCTCCAAGCAAAGTACATAAGATGTGGCCGAATAAAAATATAGTTTCAGGGGAAGAACCTGATAATGTTGTTGATGAAGAAGGGGATGCCTTGGGCATCCCCAAGCTTAGACGCTTGAGTCTTCTTAATATATGCAGGGGTGAACCACCGGGGCATCCCCAAGCTTAGAGCTTTCACTCTCCTTGATCATATTGCATCATACTCTTCTCTTGATCCTTGAAAACTTCCTCCACACCAAACTCGAAACAACTCATTAGAGGGTTAGTGCATAATAAAAATTCACATGTTCAGAGGTGACACAATCATTCTTAACACTTCTGGACATTGCATAAAGCTACTGGACATTAATGGATCAAAGAAATTCATCCAACATAGCAAAAGAGGCAATGCGAAATAAAAGACAGAATCTGTCAAAACAGAACAGTCCGTAAAGATGGATTTTATTAGGCCACCAGACTTGCTCAAACGAAAATGCTCAAATTGAATGAAAGTTGCGTACATATCTGAGGATCATGCTCGTAAATTGGCGTAATTTTCTGAGCTACCTACAGGGAGATAGACCCAGATTCGTGACAAAGCAAAGAATTCTGGAACTGCGCAGTAATCCAAATCTAGTACTTACTTTTCTATCAAAGACTTTACTTGGCACAACAAAACTTAAAACTAAGATAAGGAGAGGTTGCTACAGTAGTAAACAACTTCCAAGACACAAATATAAAACAAAGTACTGTAGTAAAAACATGGGTTGTCTCCCATAAGCGCTTTTCTTTAACGCCTTTCAGCTAGGCGCGAAAGTGTATCTCAAGTAACATCGAAAGATGAAGCATCAACATCATAATTTGTTCTAATGATAGAATCATAAGGTACCTTCATTCTCTTTCTAGGGAAGTGTTCCATACCTTTCTTGAGAGGAAATTGATATTTAATATTACCTTCCTTCATATCAATAGTGGCACCAACGGTTCGAAGAAAAGGTCTTCCCAATATAATGGGGCAAGATGCATTGCATTCAATATCCAAGACAACAAAATCAACGGGGACAAGGTTATTATTAACCATAATATGAACATTATCAACTTTCCCCAAAGGTTTCTTTTTAGCATTATCAGCGAGATTAACATCCAAATAACAATTTTTTCAATGGTGGCAAGTCAAGCATATCATAGACTTTTTTAGGCATAACAGAAATACTTGCACCAAGATCACATAAGGCATTACAATCAAAATCTTTGACTCTCGTTTTAATGATGGGCTCCCAACCATCCTCTAGCTTTCTAGGAATAGAAGTTTCAAGTTTTAGTTTCTCTTCTCTAGCTTTTATGAGAGCATTTGTAATATGTTTTGTGAAAGCCAAATTTATAGCGCTAGCATTGGGACTTTTAGCAAGTTTTTGTAAGAACTTTATAACTTCAGAGATATGGCAATCATCAAAATCTAAATCATTACAATCTAAAGCAATGGGATTATCATCCCCAAGGTTGGAAAAAATTTCAGCAGTTTTATCACAGGCAGTTTCAGCAGTTTTAGCAGTTTCAGGTAATTTTGCGCGCTTTGCACTAGGAGTAGAAGCATTGCCAACACCAATTATTTTACCATTGATAGTAGGAGGTGCAGCAACATATGAAGAATCAACATTACTTGTGGTGGTAATAGTCCAAACTTTAGCTACATTTTCTTTTTTAGCTAGTTTTTCATTTTCTTCTCTATCCCACCTAGCACGCAGTTCAGCCATTAATCTTATATTCTCATTAATTCTAACTTGGATGGCATTTGCTGTAGTAACAATTTTATTTTCAATATCCCTATTAGGCATAACTTTCGATTTCAAAAGATCAACATCGGAGGCAAGACTATCAACTCTAGAAACAAGAATATCAATTTTATTGAGCTTTTCCTCAACAGATTTGTTAAAGGCAGTTTGTGTACTAATAAATTCTTTAAGCATGGCTTCAAGTCCAGGGGTGTATTCCTATTATTGTTGTAAGAATTCCCATAAGAATTAGCATAACCGTTACCATTATTATAAGGATATGGCCTATAGTTATTACTAGAATTGTTCGATAAGCATTGTTGTTGAAATTATTATTTTTAATGAAGTTCACATCAACATGTTCTTCTTGAGCAACCAATGAAGCTAATGGAACATTATTAGGATCAACATTAGTCCTATCATTCGCAAGCATAGACATAATAGCATCAACCTTATCATTCAAGGAAGAGGATTCTTCAACAGAATTTACCTTCTTACCTTGTGGAGCTCTTTCCGTGTGCCATTCAGAGTAATTAACCATCATATTATCAAGGAGCTTTGTTGCTTCACCAAGAGTGATGGACATAAAGGTACCTCCAAGCAGCTGAATCCAATAAATTCCGCGAAGAAAAATTTAGTCCCGCATAGAAGGTTTGGATGATCATCCAAGTAGTCAGTCCATGGGTTGGGCAATTTTTAACCAAAGATTTCATTCTTTCCCAAGCTTGAGCAACATGTTCATTATCCAATTGTTTAAAATTCATTATGCTACTCCTCAAAGATATAATTTTAGCAGGGGGATAATATCTACCAATAAAAGCATCCTTGCATTTAGTCCAGGAATCAATACTATTCTTAGGCAGTAGATAGCAACCAATCTTTAGCTCTTCCTCTTAATGAGAAAGGAAACAATTTTAATTTTATAATGTCACCATCTACATCTTTATATTTTTGCATTTCACATAGTTCAACAAAATTATTGAGATGGGCAGCAAGCATCATCGTAACTAACACTGCAAAATTGCTCTCGCATAACAAGATTAAGTAAAGCAGGTTTAATTTCAAAGAATTATGCGGTAGTAGCAGGTGGAGCAATAGGTGTGCATAAGAAATCATTATTATTTGTGCTAGTGAAGTCACACAACTTAGTATTTTCAGGGGTAGCCATTTTAGCAATAGTAAATAAAGCAAACTAGATAA
Organism: Lolium rigidum; assembly: GCF_022539505.1. NCBI lineage: Eukaryota > Viridiplantae > Streptophyta > Magnoliopsida > Poales > Poaceae > Lolium > Lolium rigidum. The sequence continues at coordinate 15,045,228 of NC_061508.1, read as the reverse complement.
AGTAAATGCAAGTAAACTAATTTTTTTGTGTTTTTGATATAGCAAACAAGATAGCAAATAAAGTAAAGCTAGCAACTAATTTTTTTGTGTTTTGATATAAGTGCAGCAAACAAAGTAGTAAATAGAATAAAGCAAGACAAAAACAAAGTAAAGAGATTGAGAAGTGGAGACTCCCTTGCAGCGTGTCTTGATCTCCCCGGCAACGGCGCCGAAAAAGAGCTTGATGGCGTGTATTTCACACGTTCGTTGGGCAACCCCAAGAGGAAGGTATGATGCGCACAGCAGCAAGTTTTCCCTCAGAAAGAAACCAAGGTTTATCGAACCAGGAGGAGCCAAGAAGCACGTTGAAGGTTGATGGCGGCGGGATGTAGTGCGGCGCAACACCAGAGATTCCGGCGCCAACGTGGAACCTGCACAACACAACCAAAGTACTTTGCCCCAACGAAACAGTGAGGTTGTCAATCTCACCGGCTTGCTGTAACAAAGGATTAACCGTATTGTGTGGAAAATGATTGTTTGCAGAGAAAATAGTAAAAACAAGTATTGCAGCAGATTTGTATTTCAGTATTAAAGAATGGACCGGGGTCCACAGTTCACTAGAGGTGTCTCTCCCATAAGATAAAAGCATGTTGGGTGAACAAATTACAGTCGGGCAATTGACAAATAGAGAGGGCATAACAATGCACATACATGACATGATAAGTATAGTGAGATTTAATTGGGCATTACGACAAAGTACATAGACCGCCATCCAACGGCATCTATGCCTAAAAAGTCCACCTTCAGGTTATCATCCGAACCCCCTCCAGTATTAAGTTGCTAAACAACAGACAATTGCATTAAGTATGGTGCGTAATGTAATCAACAACTACATCCTCGGACATAGCGCCAATGTTTTATCCCTAGTGGCAACAAGACAACACAACCTTAGAACTTTCGTCACTCGTCCTGGTGTCAATGCAGGCATGAACCCACTATCGAGCATAAGTACTCCCTCTTGGAGTTAAAAGTAAAAACTTGGCCAGAGCCTCTACTAGAAACGGAGAGCATGCAAGATCATAAACAACACATGTATAATAACTTGATAATTAACATGACATGGTATTCTCTATCCATCGGATCCCGACAAACACAACATATAGAATTACGGATAGATGATCTTGATCATGTTAGGCAGCTCACAAGATCCAACAATGAAGCACAATGAGGAGAAGACAACCATCTAGCTACCGCTATGGACCCATAGTCCAGGGGTGAACTACTCACTCATCACTCCGGAGGCGACCATGGCGGTGTAGAGTCCTCCGGGAGATGAATCCCCTCTCCGGCAGGGTGCCGGAGGAGATCTCCAGAATCCCCCGAGATGGGATCGGCGGCGACGGCGTCTCAGTAAGGTTTTCCGTATCGTGGTTTTTCGCATCAGGGTTTTCGCGACGGAGGCTTTAAGTAGGCGGAAGGGCAGAGTCGGGGGGCTAACGAGGGGCCCACACTATAGGTCGGCGCGGCCAAGGCCTGGGCCGCGCTGCCCTATAGTCTGGCCACCTCGTGGCCCCACTTCGTGTGTTCTTCGGTCTTCTGGAAGCTCCGTGGAAAAATAGGGCCCTGGGTCTTCGTTTCGTCCAATTCCGAGAATATTTCGTTACTAGGATTTCGAAACCAAAAACAGCAGAAAACAGGAACTAGCACTTCGGCATCTTGTTAATAGGTTAGTTCCAGAAAATGCACGAATATGACATAAAGTGTGCATAAAACATGTAGGTATCATCAATAATATGGCATAGAACATAAGAAATTATCGATACGTCGGAGACGTATCAAAGAGCAGCAATCATGTTGGTATGGACTACTTAGGTAGCATGCTTCATCCATCTATAACCCATGAATATGCCTGGGATGAGTACATCCGGGAGCAGTTGATGCAAGAGGTTAAGAAGATGCAGAAGAAAAGGTTAAAGACTCCTTCTCTTAAGAAAGGGAATCCCAAGTTTGAGTTTTGGATCTCTGGCCCATTTGCTGCTCTTGGTGTATGTTTTCATTCCGACAACTTGTTTCACTTCCTGCACTTAATTCTACAAGCATAGTTTTGGTTGCTCACGTACTGTTTACTGTTTTTCTCTTTATTTTATTTTTGCAGATAATCTATTTGGACCATCTTCAGTTTCCTCCCAGCAGTCATGTCATAGACTATTCACTGCCAAGAGTTTGTCATGTCAAATGCAGTGATTTTGTTTTTGCAGTTCAATGTAACCTTTCCAAGTTGTTTCTTCACAACACCAAGGTTTTTGGTAGGAGACCGGTAAGGAAGTAACCTGCATTTCCATGGTTTTGTTTGTTATTTTCTTACTTGCTTCAATTAGGATTCTTATCATGTTTTTCCTTGTTCCTTTCTTTTTTGTTATGTGTGTAGTTCCTTGATATAAGTGAAACACCGTATGCAAATGGACTACCTGGACGTGCCGAGGGAGCTCCTGTTGAACCTGAAGTGAACCCTTCAGCCTCACTAAATGATTGGCTTGTTTTCCCTAGCAGCCAGGAACTTGATGTATTGTTCATGCTGCAATCTTATTTTATTGTTGCTACTTTAGTGTTACATCTTTGCTACCTTCATGCACATTTGGTTGCTACTGATCTGTACTTGCTAATTATAGATTATCTTTTTGTTTTTTGGTGCTGTAATTTTTGTATCTGTTTTTATGCTCCAATACTTTATATGAACTGCTACAATACTTAATATGAACTGCTCATATATCATTTTGCTACATTCAAATGATTATGTTTTTCGGAGTTCCGGACCGTTATAAGCATTTGCATGAGAAGCACAAGACATTGTTTGCTGCTGAATTTGATATAGCAAACAAGAATTATGTTGCTGGTGTCAAGCGTATGCAGTCTCAAAGGATGGCTGCTCTCCTTTGTGATGTTGATGTTGCATCGCAGACACAAGAAGGTCCAAGTGTTACATTCCAAAGTATGCATGGAGATGTAAACACTGATCTAGGAGAGGATGTTAATGCAGATGATGATGAGCAGTCTGACAAGGAGGACTCTAGTGATGAGGATGTTGATGAGGAGGAGTCTAAGGGTGCTGATATTGATGTGGATGATCCAGAAGAGGATGGTTCTGCAGATGATGATGATGATGATATTCCTACGGCTTACTCAGAAGATTGTGATTTTGAGCTTGCACCAAGAAATTCTGATGTTCCATCACACCGCGCTGCATCGGATGTTCCACAGCCAGCTATTATTAGAGACTCCTCTTGCCCATCTGAGGATGCCCGTGAACATCAATCTGTTGATAGCCCTGCGAGATCTCCGGTCCTAGATGATGCTGCTAAGCGTTGTAGGAAAATTGCACTTGCCAAGGCCCCTGATGCCCCCCTTTTGACCTTTTTGAGCCTGGCACCCCTGAATGGGAGGACTTTAATAAGATCATTGATACGTCTCCGACGTATCGATAATTTCTTATGTTCCATGCCACATTATTGATGATATCTACATGTTTTATGCATACTTTATGTCATATTTATGCATTTTTCGGCACTAACCTATTAACGAGATGCCGAAGAGCCGCTTCGTTGTTCTCGCTGTTTTTGGTTTCGAAATCCTAGTAAGGAAATATTCTCGGAATTGGACGAAATCAACGCCCGGGGTCCTATTTTTGCACGAAGCTTCCGGAAGACCGGAGGACTTACGAAGTGGGGCCACGAGGTGGCCGGACAACGAGGCGGCGCGGCCCGAGTCTTGGCCGCGCGGCCCCGGTGTGTGGGCCCCTCGTGACGCCCCTTTACCTGCCCTTCCGCCAACATATAGTATTCGTCGCGAAACCCCCAGTACCGAGAGCCACGATACGGAAAACCTTACAGAGACGCCGCCGCCGCCAATCCCATCTCGGGGATTCTCGGAGATCTCCTCCGGCACCCTGCCGGAGAGGGGAATCATCTCCCGGAGGACTCTTCACCGCCATGGTCGCCTCCGGAGTGATGAGTGAGTAGTTCACCCCTGGACTATGGGTCCATAGCAGTAGCTAGATGGTTGTCTTCTCCTCATGTGCTTCATTGTCGGATCTTGTGAGCTGCCTAACATGATCAAGATCATCTATCCGTAATTCTATATGTTGTGTTTGTCGGGATCCGATGGATAGAGAATACTATGTTATGTTGATTATCAATCTATTACCTATGTGTTGTTTATGATCTTGCATGCTCTCCGTTATTAGTAGAGGCTCTGCCAAATTTTTACTCTTAACTCCAAGAGGGAGTATTTATGCTCGATAGTGGGTTCATGTCTCCGTGAATCTGGGGGAGTGACAGAAACCTCTAAGGTTATGGATGTACTGTTGCCACTAGGGGTAAAACATTGATGCTATGTCCGAGGATGTAGTTATTGATTACATTACGCACCATACTTAATGCAATTGTCTGTTGTTTTGCAACTTAATACTGGAAGGGGTTCGGATGATAACCTGAAGGTGGACTTTTTACGCATAGATGCATGTTGGATAGCGGTCTATGTACTTTGTCGTAATGCCCAATTAAATCTCACAATATTCATCATGTCATGTATGTGCATTGTTATGCCCTCTCTATTTGTCAATTGCCTGATCGTAATTTGTTCACCCAACATGCTATCTTATGGGAGAGACACCTCTAGTGAACTGTGGACCCCGGTCCATTCTTTACATCTGAAATACAAATCTACCGCAATACTTGTTTTTTATCGTTTTCTCGCAAACAATCATCATCCACACTATACATCTAATCCTTTGTTACAGACAAGCCGGTGAGATTGACAACCTCACTGTTTCGTTGGGGCAAAGTACTTTGGTTGTGTTGTGCAGGTTCCACGTTGGCGCCGGAATCCCCGGTGTTGCGCCGCACTACATCCCGCCGCCATCAACCTTCAACGTGCTTCTTGGCTCCTCCCGGTTCGATAAACCTTGGTTTCTTTCCGAGGGAAAACTTGCTGCTGTGCGCATCATACCTTCCTCTTGGGGTTCCCAACGAACGTGTGAGTTACACGCCATCAAGCTCTTTTTCTGGCGCCGTTGCCGGGGAACGAAGGAAAGTTACACCACAAAGATTTTCAACTCCCACACCAACAGCTCTTTTTCTGGCGCCGTTGCCGGGGAGATCAAGACACGCTGCAAGGGGAGTCTCCACAATCCAATCTCTTTACTTTGTTTTTGTCTTGCTTTACTTTATTTACTACCTTGTTTGCTGCATTATATCAAAACACAAAAAAATTAGTTGCTAGCTTTACTTTATTTACTACTTTTCTTGCACTCTATATCAAAAACACAAAAAAATTAGTTACTTATATTTGCTTTACTTATTTCAACATGTTTCCTTTTAATTTTACCGTAAAATACATACCGGTAGGACGTGGGTCTATAATTGGGAGAAATAATATAGAAGAATTTTTCAATCATGTTAGTACCGTTGAAGATTTTGAAGATAGACACTTGGTAGAACTTGCTCCTACTTATGAAATTGCTGCTGCTGCTTTAGTTCGCATGTTGGAAACTAAATTGGTTAATCTCAATCCTATAATCCAACACTTATTTCTTACACTCGGTGATATGGAAGAAGGGGAAAAGAAAGACTTTGTTTTAGAAACCCTTCTTAGAGAATTTGGTGGTATAGCAAGAGAGGCTAGAAAGGTCTTTATTAAATATAAGATGCTTGGTTCTTATACTAATTTTGTTAGTATCCTTGAAAAGATGGACATGGAGAGAGTAAGGTACACTAATAATATTAATGATGGTGGGGAGATCAAAGCACCAATACCATGTAAGCTCCTGGCGATGAATGAAGCGCTAGAAAATAACTATGCTTGGTTTGTTCCTGAAAATTTGTTTGATGAGAGTAGCAAGCCCAAGACTAATGAAAAGGGAGCCGCTGAAACTTATGTATCCAACATACTATGCATGGTTGAGAAAACTCCCAACACCCAAGGTAATGTCGATGCTCCACCTCTTGATAACACTTGATATACACTTTCTGCGCCTAGCTGAAAGGCGTTAAAGAAAAGCGCTTATGGGAGACAACCCATGTTTTTGCTACAGTAATTTTGTTTTTTATTTTGAGTCTTGGAAGTTGTTTACTACTGTAGCAACCTCTCCTTATCTTAGTTTTGTGCTTTGTTGTGCCAAGTAAAGTCTTTGATAGTAAGGTTCATACTAGATTTGGATTACTGCGCAGTAACAGATTTCTTTGCTGTCACGAATTTCGACCTGCCCCTCTGTAGGTAGCTCAGAAAAATATGCCAATTTACGTGCGTGATCCTCCGATATGTACGCAACTTTCATTCAATTTGGGCATTTTCATTTGAGCAAGTCTGGTGCCTCAATAAAATCCATCTTTACGGATCTGTTCTGTTTTGACAGATTCTGCCTTTTATTTCGCATTGCCTCTTTTGCTATGTTGGATGAATTTCTTTGATCCATTAATGTCCAGTAGCTTTATGCAATGTCCAGAAGTGTTAAGAATGATTGTGTCACCTCTGAACATGTTAATTTTTATTATGCACTAACCCTCTAATGAGTTGTTTCGAGTTTGGTGTGGAGGAAGTTTTCAAGGATCAAGAGAGGGAAATGATGCAATATGATCAAGGAGAGTGAAAGCTCTAAGCTTGGGGATGCCCCGGTGGTTCACCCCTGCATATTCTAAGAAGACTCAAGCGTCTAAGCTTGGGGATGCCCAAGGCATCCCCTTCTTCATCGACAACATTATCAGGTTCCTCCCCTGAAACTATATTTTTATTCGGTCACATCTTATGTACTTTACTTGGAGCGTCTGTTTATTTTTGTTTTTGTTTGAATAAATGCTTGTGTGGGAGAGAGACACGCTCCGCTGGTTCATATGAACACATGTGTTCTTAGCTTTTAATGTTCATGGCGAAGGTTGAAACTGCTTCGTTAATTGTTATATGGTTGGAAACGGGAAATGCTACATGTAGTAATTCTACAATGTCTTGAATAATTTGATACATGGCAATTGTTGTGCTCATGTTTAAGCTCTTGCATCATATACTTTGCACCTATTAATGAAGAAACACATAGAGCTTGCTAAAATTTGGTTTGCATATTTGGTCTCTCTAAAGTCTAGATAATTTCTAGTATTGAGTTTGAACAACAAGGAAGACGGTGTAGAGTCTTATAATGTCTACAATATGTCTTTTATGTGAGTTTTGCTGCACCGGTTCATCCTTGTGTTTGTTTCAAATAACCTTTCTAGCCTAAACCTTGTATCGAGAGGGAATACTTCTCATGCATCCAAAATCCTTGAGCCAACCACTATGCCATTTGTGTCCACCATACCTACCTACTACATGGTATTTCTCCGCCATTCCAAAGTAAATTGCTTGAGTGCTACCTTTAAAATTGCTATTCTTCACCTTTACAATATATAGCTCATGGGACAAATAGCTTAAAAACTATTGTGGTATTGAATATGTACTTATGCACTTTATCTCTTATTAAGTTGCTTGTTGTGCGATAACCATGTTTCTGGGTACGCCATGAACTACCCTTTGTTGAATATCATGTGAGTTGCTATGCATGTCCGTCTTGTCTGAAGTAAGAGAGATCTACCACTTTAATGGTTAGAGCATGCATATTGTTAGAGAAGAACATTGGGCCGCTAACTAAAGCCATGAATCATGGTGGAAGTTTCAGTTTTGGACACATATCCTCAATCTCATATGAGAACACTAATTGTTGCTACATGCTTATGCATTAAAGAGGAGTCCATTATCTGTTGTCCATGTTGTCCCGGTATGGATGTCTAAGTTGAGAATAATCAAAAGCGAGAAATCCAAAATGCGAGCTTTCTCCTTAGACCTTTGTACAAAGCGGCATGGAGGTACCCCTTTGTGACACTTGGTTAAAACATGTGTATTGCGATGATCCCGGTAGTCCAAGCTAATTAGGATAAGGTGCGGGCACTATTAGTATACTATGCATGAGGCTTGCAACTTGTAAGATATAATTTACATAATACATGTGCTTTATTACTACCGTTGACAAAATTGTTTCATGTTTTCAAAATAAAAGCTCTAGCACAAATATAGCAATCGATGTTTTCTTCTTTGAAGGACCTTTCTTTTACTTTTATGTTGAGTCAGTTCACCTATTTCTCTCCACCTCAAGAAGCAAACACTTGTGTGAACTGTGCATTGATTCCTACATACTTGCATATTGCACTTGTTATATTACTCTATGTTGACAATTATCCATGAGGTACACATGTTACAAGTTGAAAGCAACCACTGAAACTTAATCTTCCTTTGTGTTGCTTCAATACCTTTACTTTGATTTATTGCTTTATTAGTTAACTCTTATGCAAGACTTATTGATGCTTGTCTTGAAGTGCTATTCATAAAAAGTCTTTGCTTTATGATTCATTTGTTTACTCATGTCATTACCATTGTTTTGATCGCTGCATTCATTACATATGTTTACAATAGTATGATCAAGGTTATGATGGCATGTCACTCCGTAAATTATCTTTGTTATCGTTTACACTCGCTCGGGACGAGCAGGAACTAAGCTTGGGGATGCCGATACGTCTCCGACGTATCGATAATTTCTTATGTTTCATGCCACATTATTGATGATATCTACATGTTTTATGCATACTTTATGTCATATTTATGCATTTTCCGGCACTAACCTATTAACGAGATGCCGAAGAGCCGCTTTGCTGTTTTCTGCTGTTTTTGGTTTCAGAAATCCTAGTAAGGAAATATTCTCGGAATTGGACGAAATCAACGCCCAGGGTCCTATTTTTGCACGAAGCTTCCAGAAGACCGGAGGACTTACGAAGTGGGGCCACGAGGTGGCCAGACAACAGGGTGGCGCGGCCCAGGTCTTGGCCGCGCGGCCCTGGTGTGTGGGCCCCTCGTGACGCCCCTTTACCTGCCCTTCCGCCTACATATAGTCTTCGTCGCGAAACCCCCAATACCGAGAGCCACGATACGGAAAACCTTACTGAGACGCCGCCGCCGCCAATCCCATCTCGGGGGATTCTGGAGATCTCCTCTGGCACCCTGCCGGAGAGGGGAATCATCTCCCGGAGGACTCTTCACCGCCATGGTCGCCTCCGGAGTGATGAGTGAGTAGTTCACCCCTGGACTATGGGTCCATAGCAGTAGCTAGATGGTTGTCTTCTCCTCATGTGCTTCATTGTCGGATCTTGTGAGCTGCCTAACATGATCAAGATCATCTATCCGTAATTCTATATGTTGTGTTTGTCGGGATCCGATGGATAGAGAATACTATGTTATGTTGATTATCAATCTATTACCTATGTGTTGTTTATGATCTTGCATGCTCTCCGTTATTAGTAGAGGCTCTGGCCAAGTTTTTACTCTTAACTCCAAGAGGGAGTATTTATGCTCGATAGTGGGTTCATGTCTCCGTGAATCTGGGGGAGTGACAGAAACCTCTAAGGTTATGGATGTACTGTTGGCACTAGGGATAAAACATTGATGCTATGTCCGAGGATGTAGTTATTGATTACATTACGCACCATACTTAATGCAATTGTCTGTTGTTTTGCAACTTAATACTGGAAGGGGTTCGGATGATAACTCGAAGGTGGACTTTTTAGTCATAGATGCATGTCTGGATAGCGGTCTATGTACTTTGTCGTAATGCCCAATTAAATCTCACAATATTCATCATGTCATGTATGTGCATTGTTATGCCCTCTCTATTTGTCAATTGCCCGATCGTAATTTGTTCACCCAACATGCTATCTTATGGGAGAGACAACTCTAGTGAACTGTGGACCCCGGTCCATTCTTTACATCCGAAATACAAATCTACTCGCAATACTTGTTCTTTACTCGTTTTCTCGCAAACAATCATCATCCACACTATACATCTAATCCTTTGTTACGAGCAAGCCGGTGAGATTGACAACCTCACCGTTTCGTTGGGGAAAAGTACTTTGGTTGTGTTGTGCAGGTTCCACGTTGGCGCCGGAATCCCTGGTGTTGCGCCGCACTACATCCCGCCGCCATCAACCTTCAACGTGCTTCTTGGCTCCTCCTGGTTCGATAAACCTTGGTTTCTTTCCGAGGGAAAACTTGCTGCTGTGCGCATCATACCTTCCTCTTGGGGTTCCCAACGAACGTGTGAGTTACACGCCATCAAGCTCTTTTTCTGGCGCCGTTGCCGGGGAACGAAGGAAAGTTACACCACAAAGATTTTCAACTCCCAAGCCAACAATCATCGTTTTAGTACCTGATGCGGTTGGTGGCTCTGCTGTAGGGATTCCTGCTGCATGCAGTGCTGCTGATGCTTCTTTAGCTACGAAGGATGTTGATTTTGGTCTTGCTGCCAAGTTGCCTGCTCCAAATATGTCTGCTCCAGAGATTCCTAGTGCTGAGAGCCCTCCTACTCAGAGTTGTGTTGCGAAGATGCCTCTTCCAGAGAGCTCTGCTCATGAGAGTCCTGCTGGAGAGTTGCCTAGTGCTGATATGCTTAGTATGTTTTTCTTCCATTTTGCTTTATTTTACTTTTCATTCTTTTTTGTGACCTTTTTTTTGTGCTGCTGCATTAGTGCTTTATAGTTGCTACATTAGGGTACTTCATGTGGTACTTTAGTACATCACTTGTGCTACTTAGCATAGACTTCCTTTTACCCTTATTTCTGTTCATTTTTTATAGCACCACACTAGTGCTTATATAGTTGCTACATTACTGTACTTTAGTAGCTACTTTAGTACATCAATGGTGCTACTTAACATTGTTATCACCAGAATTTAACCGAATCAGAGGTGGGCCGCAATCAAGATGGGCTTAAAGAAATATACATAGAGGATTACGTGAATCGGCCTGTTATACCAAGTTGGGTTTAATTGCCCTTGTATCTGTAAAATATTAGATCGCATCTTAGTTTAGAGATAGAATCTTACTCGTGCACGGTTTAGTGCACGCCCACATTAGAAAGTCCGCCTGGACTATAAATATGTACCTAGGGTTTATGGAATAAACAACAACTCACGTTCAACCCAAAACAAACCAATCTCGGCGCATCGCCAACTCCTTCGTCTCGAGGGTTTCTATCGGTAGCGACATGCCGCCTAGATCGCATCTTGCGATCTAGGCAAGACAAGCCCCACGTTGTTCATGCGTTGCTCGTATCGAAGCGCTTTTGATGGCGAGCAACGTAGTTATCATAGATGTGTTAGGGTTAGCATTGTTCTTCGTTTAAGCATGCTTACGTAGTGCAACCCTTGCATATCTAGCCGCCCTCACGCCTATCTCGGGTGTGGGGCGGCACCCCGCTTGATCATTATTTAGTAGATCCGATCCGTTACGATTGCTCCTTGTTCTACAAGGATTAGTTTAATATCTCGCAATAGTTAGGCCTTACAAAGGGGGAGGATCCAGGTGGCACGTAGGGTGGCGTTCGCAAGTCCTAAACGGGATGTTCCGAGGATCAACTTCACGTTGGTTTTTAGGCCTTGTTTAGGATCGGCTTACGAGCACCGTGCGTGGCCGCGAGGCCCAACTCCGGAGTAGGATGATCCGATTATGCGGTGAAAACCCTAAATCGTCGTAGATCTCATTAGCTCTATCTTGATCAAGCAGGACCACCAAGTATTCGTGCACCCCGTACGAATCATGGGTGGATCGGCTCTTTGAGCCGATTCACAGGATAACCCGAGAGCCGATCGAGGCTCGTATTTAATGTTTACATGTATGCCCCTGCAGAAACTAAGCGAGGCATCCCCATCACCTTCCCCGACCGGTATAGGTCGGTGGCACACCCTTGCACTTCGCATCGCCGCGTGTGACCAGAAGAGCATTGCGGGCCGTCGCTCGGAGGGGTCTCAGCCAGCCGTAGCTCTAGGCTCTTCCCGGCTCTACGGTGTTGACAAGGCCGCTGCCCGCCGGTGGGTTTTGGCAGTCAACACATTCTGGCACGCCCGGTGGGACCAACGTCTACATCAACCACATCGCCATCTACATCTGAGATGGCGGACGGCACGCCGGTCACCTACGAGGAGCTGCTCGACGAGCTCAAGAAGCAATACAACGAGATCAAGGCCACCCTCGAAGCCGACCTCATCGGCTCTTTTCGCAGAACCCGTTCCCATGGCATCGGATGGAAGGGATTCTCACCGCAAGGTGCACTCGATGGGATAGACCTCTCTCGCCCGTCGGAGGAACGCACCGGGGACCGCGGCAGGAGATCAACTACTTGGTGGCTCACTCGCTACATCGCCACTCCGAAAACTTGGTCAACGTGTTGGAGCGTGTCGCTCGCGCGTAATCCAGGAGATCATGAGCCACCGGCACTCGCCGTCAGGACCAGCTCTCGGGACTCATCAAGGAGAGTTGCCGTTCCAGTCCCGTCCACCGCTGCCATATGCGTTGGCAGCACCTGCTGAAGTGCCGACTACACCGGCATTCCTCGTCTACAAGATTGGTGGTGACCCTAGTGACTACCAGTTCTTGACTGACGCGCCTAAGGAGATCCCTCAAGGATACGCGTGCACGTATGTGCCAGATTGTGGTAACTGGGCACTCACAAACCAGGCCACAACATCGGAGACTCCGGCGAAGACAGGAGGAACGTCGACAACGAGCTTGAGAAGCGGACGTGGCTAACTAAGTACGCCACACCGACGAAACTCCCGAGCCCGGCTCCCGCAGCTTGGCTCGTAGCCGGAAAAGCAAACATGGCTGGCTAAGTACGCTACCCCGGCGAATCTTCGCAGTGCAACTCCTACAGCCAAGACAAGCGGATCGGATCGCACCATACCGAGAGACCAGTTCGGCATGGTGCCGAAAAGAAGGGCGATCGGCTATTCCAAGCCGTACCCCGACGATTACGAGATGATCCCGCTGCCACCTAAATATCGGCTCCCCGACTTCTCCAAATTCGGTGGATCGGATGGCTCCAGCTCCATCGAGCACGTCGGCCGATATTTGGCGCAACTAGGACCGGCTTCGGTGTCGGATCAGCTACGCGTGAGGCTCTTTTCACAGTCCCTCACGGGATCGGCTTTTGGATGGTATACCTCTTTGCCAGCAAACTCCATCCAGTCTTGGAAGCAATTGGAAGAACAGTTCCATATGCAATACCATTCAGAAACTTCCGAGTCTGGCATTGCCGATCTAGCACAACTACGTCAGAAGCGCGGGGAAACGTTGACAGAGTACATCCAGCGCTTCAGGAATCTTAGGAACCGATGTTATTCGGTTCGTATAACTGAAAAGGAAGCGGTCGAGTTGGCAGTAGCAGGCCTTGCAACACAGCTCAAGGACATGGCCTCCCAAGCAGATTATCCTCGCCGGCGCACATGGTTCAGAAACTATCGGCATATGAACAGCGCCACCCGGACTCGTACCAAGACAAGTTCAAGCGTGCGTAGTCATGGTCGATACGAGAGGAAGATGAAGTGCCTGCGGGAGACCAAGAAGTAGCAAGTGGCTGAGTGGACTCGGGGAGGAACCCCGTGTCCCGCAAATGGGTAAAGCCACCGGGGCCGCCCGGGGATTTGATTTTGACGTGACCAAGACCGGACAAATCTTCGACCTCCCGCTCAAGGAGAAACAGCTTGACGATTCCTGAAGGTCTCAAGTTCCCCACGGCGAAAGAGCTAAACGGAAAGCCATACTGCAAATTCCACAACTCGCTCTCCCATGCCACCAACGACTGCAGGGTGTGGCGTCAGCACATCCAAGCGGCGATAGAGAAGGGGCGACTAATTTTCAACCAGTACGCCATGAAGGTCGACACCCAACCCTTCCCCGCCGTTAACATGGTGGAAGCCACCTACCCTGAGGGTTGCCAGCCAGAGTCCCTCGTTCGAGCATCAACATGGTAGGACCCGGGAACCACTCGGCAAAGATGGAGATGAGGGCAGCTGCTCTCATAGCAAGGATACGAGAGGAAGCCGCTCCACGCGATCGGCTCCGTCATGATGGCAAGCGCTACGTCACAGAGGGAGAGGTGAAGAACATAAGATATCAACGGCCTCTCTCTGATCACCTCCTCAACAAATATGTGAATCAGTATGACCAACGCCGACGGTCCAATTATGATGACGAAGGAGATCGTCTGGCTAGAGAAGCCAGAAGACATCGTCGGCAGAATCGCGATGAGGAGGAGCACGAGCGCTGTGCCAAAGGAGAATCAAGGGAGCAAGACGACAACGCTAGGCACTGGGACTGTCCCTTCTTCAGACACTGCTGGGATTCAGGAATGAGCCGATTACCCACAATCGGCAATTGCCCAGAATGCAACAAGAAGAAGAAGGAGGCAGCCAACGTGTCTGTGTTCGAGCGCTTAGGGCCTCTCCCGCCACAAAGCAAACGCGCTGAGTCACCTCGTTGGGCAGATCTTGAAGATTCAGAAGACGAGGGAGAAGTAGAAGAAGACAGGTACCACCGGCCAAGGTGGTGCCCTGACGGACTCAGCCGTTCCCAAAAGCACAGGGTTCAGCGATTGCGCGGCCTGGAGGAAGCCGAAAGGTTATACCTGCATACGCTAAGGAAGGCACGACCCGATCTGGCTGCAAAGGTTCAGCGAACCCTGGATGAAGAGGGTCGTCCACGGAAAATGGAGTGGCGCCCCAAACAAAGGAAAGCCGATGATGAGACATCGGCTGGCACAAACATGGTGCTCGTCTTGCCGACAGAGCTTAGTGCTCCACGACTCTATGGTGCACTCAAGGTGGACGACAGCAAGCGCATCAAGTCAGAGGTTGGGTTGGTTTTATCCAGCCTGACCAAGTAACAAGATTAAACCAATGAGCAAACCAGGCGAGGCTGATCCTTGTGATCGGCCCCAAAAAGTTTATGAAGGGACATTACAGGACCTTCAGTCAACTCTCTAATGGATGTGGAGGCCGATTCCAGCAATCGGCCAAAATTATCTTCATCACACGTTCTGCTTGCGTTCAACACCGATCTGCAGAGCAGTGGCCACGTCGGCAGACGAGAGTCAGCATGGATTTTTGCGAAGCCGATGTGCAAGTGCAGTGCCCTGGCTAACCATACAAGCCGATATCTGCAGTCATCCAGCAGGTATCGGCTCGGGGGGCATATAATCAGATGAACATGTGCAGATAAACATGTGTGAACATACGTGCAATGAAACATTGGGGGCCGATTAAGAAAAATCGGCCAAATAAAAAAAAACCATTTTTGGAACAGCCGATGCAAGGGCATCGACTTCGGAATCAAGAAGCAGCCGATGCGTAGCCATCGACTCTAGTTGTGCAATGTTTATCGAGTCTCCACCAAATCCAGACCAACGGTGGTGCCTTCTGTTGCCTCGAGGGAGTAAAACAATGGAGACTTCTTCAGCTGCTTCGAGCCGTTCCGGGTTCCTGAACCTTTTCGTCAAGGATTTCCAATCTTTGGGGCTAGTTCAGCTGAAACGGAAGATTATCGGCTGTCGGAGGAAGAAAGAGGATCGGCTGTGGCACATTCTCTCTGACATCCTCGCCTCGAGTGAGGCTCGGGGGGCAGCAGGCTCGAGTAAGGCTCGGGGGGCAGCAGGCCTAGTGGATACTCTGTTTAAAGAACCGATGGGGATACCATCGGCTGATCCTTCCTTGCAACCTTCTTCACAATGATGGGTACTGAAAAGGATTATTGGGTTTGGTTGGAAAAGTTCAAAGGTTTTCCCGAAGATCCTGCATTTTCCACCGGATTTAGAAAATCATCGACTCGAAGAAGAGAAGGGTGAATTTCAAAGGACCGATGCGGTGCGGTCGGCTCATTACGCATTGGCAAAGGGGACGAATCGGCAAGGTCAGTAGAAGAGGGAATCGGCTCAATTAAACTCAGAAGGAATCGGCAAAATCAAAAATTGGGGAAAAGTTCTTCATTGATTAGATGAGATTTCTTACATAAAGAGCTAATTGCTCTTGAAAAGGGAAATACTAGGGGATCCATTGCCCCATCTACTACTACTGGCCCTATTCTAGAGGTCCTATCTATGGGCCATCACTGCCCTCGTCGTCGCCGTCGTCGCCACTATCGGCGCTGCCCCCGGCGGGCTCGTCGTCGCTCCAATGGCCGCCGACCGGGCCCTCGTTGTCTTCATCTTCTTCGTCGGCGTCGTCCTCGTCGCTCGTCAAAGTCGCTAAGATTGCCCGGCCAAGGGCGGAACCGCTTGGCCGGCGGCTCGTCGGAGGAGCTCTCGTCGTCGTCCTCCTCCTCCTCTTCCCGCTCTTCCTCCTCCCCGGAAGAGGTGAAGTCGCAGGAGAAGCCGTCGTCGTCACTCTCCTCCTCCGTTTCCCCAACGGCGAGGAAGCGGAGGTCGCTCTCCCGTCCGTCGAGGACTGGTCGTCCTCGGACCAGATGGAGAAGTCGTGGTCTGACTCCTCCCCGGCTGCAATGGCGCGGCGGGTGTTCGCCGCGTGGACCTCTGCCGGGTTGTACTCCGGCGTCGGCTCACGGGATGTGGAGGATTGGCTGGCAAGATCCGATGGGGCAGAGGAGGAGGAAGACATGGTGGCTGGGAGGGCTTTTGGAGTGCTAATGCAAAGAAGATACAGAGGAGAACTGTTCAGGACGGTTAAATCGAAGGAGGATATAGTGGAAATTCAATGCCACAGCAGTTTCCGAGGAAGTGGTGCCTAGAAAAGAAAAAAAAAACTGCCAGGTCACGCGGAGAAGTTGAGAAGGCAAGGCATCATCATGAGGGATATCGCGACGGTTCCGCCACTACATGACCCGACGAAGGAAAGCGAGGTGATTTTGGAATTACCAATTCCAAAACCAGGGGGCATGTGTTATCACCGGAATTTAACCGAATCGTAGGTGGGCCGCAATCAAGATGGGCTTAAAGAAATATACATAGAGGATTACGTGAATCGGCTCGTTATACCAAGTTGGGTTTAATTGCCCTTGTATCTGTAAAATATTAGATCGCATCTTAGTTTAGAGATAGAATCTTACTCGTGCACGGTTTAGTGCACGCCCACATTAGAAAGTCCGCTGGACTATAAATATGTACCTAGGGTTTATGGAATAAACAACAACTCACGTTCAACCCAAAACAAACCAATCTCGGCGCATCGCCAACTCCTTCGTCTCGAGGGTTTCTATCGTAGAGCGACATGCTGCCTAGATCGCATCTTGCGATCTAGGCAAGCACAAGCCCCACGTTGTTCATGCGTTGCTCGTATCGAAGCGCTTTTGATGGCGAGCAACGTAGTTATCATAGATGTGTTAGGGTTAGCATTGTTCTTCGTTTAAGCATGCTTACGTAGTGCAACCCTTGCATATCTAGCCGCCCTCACGCCTATCTCGGGTGTGGGGCGGCACCCCGCTTGATCATTATTTAGTAGATCCGATCCGTTACGATTGCTCCTTGTTCTACAAGGATTAGTTTAATATCCGCAATAGTTAGGCCTTACAAAGGGGGAGGATCCAAGTGGCACGTAGGGTGGCGTTCGCAAGTCCTAAACGGGATGTTCCGAGGATCAACTTCACGTTGGTTTTTAGGCCTTGTTTAGGATCGGCTTACGAGCACCGTGCGTGGCCGCGAGGCCCAACCTCGGAGTAGGATGATCCGATTATGCGGTGAAAACCCTAAATCGTCGTAGATCTCATTAGCTCTATCTTGATCAAGCAAGACCACCAAGTATTCGTGCACCCCGTACGAATCATGGGTGGATCGGCTCTTTGAGCCGATTCACAGGATAACCTGAGAGCCGATCGAGGCTCGTATTTAATGTTTACATGTATGCCCTGCAGGAAACTAAGCGAGGCATCCCCATCACCTTCCTGATGAGGATATCCAGGCCTGGTACACTAGGACAGCCATTGATATGATGATTAAGTCTAAGGTTGTACCAGTATTTTATCATAGTCTTGTTATTAGGAAATAATAATGTAGCCAGGTCATGCTGTGGGCCATCTAGGGTTTTAATAGAGTCTGTTTGACTTGGGCCTGTCCAAGTCGAACTAGGTTAGGCCCAATAAGGGGGCCGGCCGGCCAGCTCTCCCCCTCATATAAGTGGAGGTGGGGCGGCTAGGGTTTGGTAGGCTAGATTGAATCCGAATAATGTAGAACCTCGAGTTCGGTTATCTCCGTTCCTATGGGATCGGCGTATGTGACGGCGTCTCGGACGTTCGTCCCATTATCTAATAAAGATATGAGAGTTCTTGAGTTGTCAAGAGTGATCGTGTGTTCTCGGAGGTCCTTGAATCTGTCAAGAGATGATACGGGGACTTGGCCCGATCTTTCACGGTGCATCTCTTTGATCCATAGGACCTGATAATTCTCCCAACCACGTGAGCAATACACGCAGCCTGAAGATGGGGAACGCCAATCCGGCGAGCAACTCGACGAAGAACGCCGAACCTCAGCGGAATAGACACGCCAAGAAGCTCGACTACCCTTGACAGATTCAAGGACCTCCGAGAACACACGATCACTCTTGACAACTCAAGAACTCTCATATCTTTATTAGATAATGGGACGAACGTCCGAGACGCTCGTCACATACGCCGATCCCATAGGAACGGAGATAACCGAACTCGAGGTTCTACATTATTCCGGATTCAATCTAGCCTACCAAACCCTAGCCGCCCCACCTCCACTTATATGAGGGGAGAGCTGGCCGGCCGGCCCCCTTATTGGGCCTAACCTAGTTCGACTTGGACAGGCCCAAGTCAAACAGACTCTATTAAAACCCTAGATGGCCCACAAGCATGACCTCGGCTACATTATTATTTCCTAATAACAAGACTATGATAAAATACTGGTACAACCTTAGACTTAATCATCATATCAATGGCTGTCCTAGTGTACCAGGCCTGGATATCCTCATCATCCTCCCCTTCTTCAAGAAGCGTTGTCCCCAACGCGTGTGGGTCTGCTAGAAAAAGGGTGACGTCAGATAAGTAACATCGCCGGTCTTCATCCTCAAGCCTCGCCAGTCTTCCACACCTCATCCTCCCTCTCGACTAGCTTGTCTTGACCTTGGCGCCCCTTTGGTCTTCGACGCCATCAACCTGATTGAAGACACAAGCATCCTTCCAAATGCAACTGAAGCACGCCATACATATCACCCAAAACAAACAGAACAAACTCCTGTCCGCCATGGATCCAAATAAGCTGAACACACCCGAGTACGCACTCTCTTGGATCACCAATGTCTTCTTCCTTGAAAAACAAAATTTGCCCTCCACGATGAACAAGCAACAGCAGCAACAACAGCAGCAGAAAACAGCCAAAAACTGACTCACGGCAGAAAATTCCTGTCGCGGCAGAGAAACTGGCAGAAATCCTGCCGCGGCAGAGAAAACTGTCAAAATTTTGGTAAGGCCGGCAGTGCCGGGGTGTTGAGGCCGGCAGTGCCGGTGTGGCCGGCAGTGCCGGGGTGTCAAGGCCGGCAGTGCCGGTCTCCTGACGGATCTGACCTTCTTCCTCGCGATTTTTCCTGCCGCGGCAGAGAATTCTGGCGAACTCCTGTCGTGGCAGAGAATCTGCAGCACTACTCCTTCCTCTCCCTTGCTTCCGCCTCCTCCTCCGCATGAACGAAGGCTTCCTCGATCTTCACCAACAGTATGGCGGCGACGTACCCAATGGTATCCACTCCAAATCGAGAAAAACAATGGCGAACAACAAACAAACCGCACCGTGATCAACCTAGCGCTCTGATACCAAGATGATACGGGGACTTGGCCCGATCTTTCACGGTGCATCTCTTTGATCCATAGGACCTGATAATTCTCCCAACCACGTGAGCAATACACGCAGCCTGAAGATGGGGAACGCCAATCCGGCGAGCAACTCGACGAAGAACGCCGAACCTCAAGCGTAATAGACACGCCAAGAAGCTCGACTACCCTTGACAGATTCAAGGACCTCCGAGAACACACGATCACTCTTGACAACTCAAGAACTCTCATATCTTTATTAGATAATGGGACGAACGTCCGAGACGCCGTCACATACGCCGATCCCATAGGAACGGAGATAACCGAACTCGAGGTTCTACATTATTCTGGATTCAATCTAGCCTACCAAACCCTAGCCGCCCCACCTCCACTTATATGAGGGGGAGAGCTGGCCGGCCGGCCCCCTTATTGGGCCTAACCTAGTTCGACTTGGACAGGCCCAAGTCAAACAGACTCTATTAAAACCCTAGATGGCCCACAGCATGACCTGGCTACATTATTATTTCCTAATAACAAGACTATGATAAAATACTGGTACAACCTTAGACTTAATCATCATATCAATGGCTGTCCTAGTGTACCAGGCCTGGATATCCTCATCACTTCCTGACCAGGTATAGGTCAGGTGGCACGCCCTTGCACTTCGCATCGCCGCGTGTGACCAGAAGAGCATTGCGGGCCGTCGCTCGGAGGGGTCTCAGCCAGCCGCAGCTCTAGGCTCTTCCCGGCTCTACGGTGTTGACAAGGCCGCTGCCCGCCGGTGGGTTTTTGCAGTCAACAAACATACACTGCTTCATTCCTTTTTTTTGGTTCATTTTTATAGTGCTACACTAGTGCTTTTATACTTGCTACATTAGGGTACTTTAGTAGCTACTTTAGTACATCAATGGTGCTACTTCTGGGGGTTTTGAGCATTGTTTTTTGCTACCTTAACATAGACTGTGCTCTTATTTTCTCACATTTGATTTGTTTCCTTTATTCTTTGTAGTGATTGTTGTTGCTACACCCGCTGATATCCCCACCGCTGTCCATGCTGCTATACCTGCTGATATCCCCGCTGACATCCCCACCGCTGTCCATGCTGATGCTGATACCCCTGCTGATATCCCCGCTGCTATTCCCGCTGCTGTCATTGCTGATGCTGCTATCCCTGCTGATATCCCCGCTGCTATTCCCGCTGCTGTCATTGCTGATGCTGCTATTCCCGCTGCCGATATCCCTGCTGCTATTCCCGCTGCTGTCATTGGTGCTATCCCTGCTGATATCCCCGCTGCTATTCCCGCTGCCGATATACCTGCTGCTGCAGTAGATGTCATTGCTGAGCCTGTCACTCCTGTTGATCCAAAGTCCACAGGTTTTGTAGCAGTCAATTAAAACGCTTCTTTTCTTTTTCCATTTTTGTTTTTGTTCTTAACAACATTTTTTGTTCTTTTCTGTGTAGGTGCCACAGTCGCTGAGACATCTTCAGGCAAGAACATTTCAACTTCTGGTCCTGAAACACATGACAGGAAGAATAGGCATAAAAGGGCAGCAAAAGGGCCAGCTGGCAGCACTCCTCCAAAGATGAAGAATATTAAGGTCTCTCAAGATACACGTGTGATGCGTGTAGTTGACACGTCTATTGGGAACCCCAAGAGGAAGGTGTGATGCGCACAGCAGCAAGTTTCCCTCAGTAAGAAACCAAGGTTTAATCGAACCAGTAGGAGTCAAGAAGCACGTTGAAGGTTGATGGCGGAGGAGTGTAGTGCGGCGCAACACCAGGGATTCCGGCGCCAACGTGGAACCTGCACAACACAATCACAGAACTTTGCCCCAACGTAACAGCGAGGTTGTCAATCTCACCGGCTTGCTGTAAACAAAGGATTAAACGTATTGTGTGGAAGATGATGATTGTTTGCGAAAAACGAGTAAAGAACAATTGCGATAGATTGTATTTCGGATGTAAAGAATAGGACCGGGGTCCACAGTTCACTAGCGGTGTCTCTCCCATAAGATAGCAGATGTTGGGTGAACAAATTACAGTTGGGCAATTGACAAATAAAGAAGGCATAACAATGCACATACATGTATCATGATGAGTACTATGAGATTTAATCAGGGCATTACGACAAAGTACATAGACCGCTATCCAAGCATGCATCTATGCCTAAAAAGTCCACCTTCAGGTTATCATCCGAACCCCTCCAGATATTAAGTTGCAAACAACATACAATTGCATTAAGTATGGTGCGTAATGTAATCAACACAAATATCCTTAGAGAAAGCATCGATGTTTTATCCCTAGTGGCAACAGCACATCCACAACCTTAGAACTTTCACGTCACTTGTCCCAGATTTAATGGAGGCATGAACCCACTATCGAGCATAAATACTCCCTCTTGGAGTCACAAGTATCAACTTGGCCGGAGCCTCTACTAGCAACGGAGAGCATGCAAGAACATAAATAACATATATGATAGATTGATAATCAACTTGACATAGTATTCAATATTCATCGGATCCCAACAAACACAACATGATGGATTACAAATAGATGATCTTGATCATGATAGGCAGCTCACAAGATCTGACATGATAGCACAATGGGGAGAAGACGACCATCTAGCTACTGCTATGGACCCATAGTCCAGGGGTGAACTACTCACACATCGATCCGGGAGATGATTCCCCTCTCCGGCAGGGTGCCGGAGGCGATCTCCTGAATCCCCCGAGATGGGATTGGCGGCGGCGGCGTCTCTGGAAGGTTTTCCGTATTGTGGCTCTCGGTACTGGGGGTTTCGCGACGAAGACTATATGTAGGCGGAAGGGCAGGTCAAGGGGCGTCACGAGGGGCCCACACAACAGGGCCGCGCGACCAGGGCCCAGGCCGCACCGCCCTAGTGTGGCGCCACCTCGTGGCCCCACTTCGTTTCCTCTCCGGACTTCTGGAAGCTTCGTTGAAAAATAGGCCCCTGGGCGTTGATTTCGTCCAATTCCGAGAATATTTCCTTACTAGGATTTCTGAAACCAAAAACAGCAGAAAACAACAACTAACTCTTCGGCATCTCGTCAATAGGTTAGTGCCGGAAAATGCATAATAATGACATACAATGTGTATAAAACATGTGAGTATCATCATAAAAGTAGCATGGAACATAAGAAATTATAGATACGTTTGGGACGTATCAACGTGACATTTATGATAAGTTTATTTGTCATGGTCGTAAGCTTAAGAGGCAGCCAAAGGACCGTGCTCTGTGAGTTTTTCCATACCTTTTTGCTCTTTTTATTTATTTCTGATGTGTTTTCAATTTGTTTTCCCTAATTACTTTCTTTTTTCTGCATTTGCAGTCCTGAGTTTGTGAGGATTGGACGCTACTATTGCTCATACAAGAGTTTCCTGGATTCTCTTAAGCCATGCCATTACCTAAGCGAGTGAGGTTATGAATGTGTGGATTGAGAAGTTCAACCGTGAAGCAAAAATTATCGGTGACAATAATCCAAGGGCCAAGAAGAAGTTTGCCTTTACCCAGCTTATGGTGGTGAGCAAAACCATATCATGCTCCCTCTATATTTTTTACCTTCCTAAACATGTAACTAGTTTCTAGTATCACCATTTTTTACTTCATATGTAGGATAAGTTAATTGTTGATCCAGCAGCATTTGAGATAGAAGGTTGTTTGAAAGAGTTCAAGACTCAAAGTTCAAGCTATTAAAAGATGATCTTGTATGTTTTCATGTATATATTCATACATTTGTTATTTGCTGCATTTTCATCTTATGTTACCTTTTCGAATGACTTTTTTGTTTTTGTAGTTGTACTTCCCAATTGTGAAGAACAATCACTGGGCCGTGCCCTGCATAAACTTGTGTTTAAAGAAGTTCCACATCTTTGATTCAATGAGAAGTGCAAAGGATGGTAGCTTGCTGGAACAATTTGCTACCAATCTGGTTAGTTTCAGGTTATTACATGTTTAAATATCTTTCATATGTAGCAAACCTAATTTTCTTTTTTGTATCTTGTTTATGTAGTTCATAAACTTCAACAAGCTTCTCATTGAGTGCAATTTAACAAGATTCAATCTGGATGATTTCACCCTAGCTGACATTGAGCACCCACAGCAAACAACATTGTAAGTGTGTTTTTATACCTTTTAATGTTGCTACAATAGTGTTTTTCACTATGCTACATTACTGTATATCTGCTGCTACTTTAGTGCAAACTTCAGTATCCTTATACCAACACCTTTTTTGATGCAGGTTTGATTGTGGGTTCTTTGAACTTTTCATGGAGAACTTTGACTCAAAAGTGATGGCTCAGTTTGATAACAATGCTATCCCAGATCATAGGAGACTTGTAGCAGCTTCTCTCATTGAGAACAGGGACAATGGACAGGATGCCATCGAAAAGCTGATGGAAGATGAGTTGATGAAAAGGAAGAAATACCCTGCTTAGTTTTAGTTCGCACAATAGCCTATAATTTTGTGTCGTTTGTGGCACTGCTAGCTTCATAAACTATGTAATTGAAAGTGTTGGCCACAACATGTTTCGATGTTTGTCTCGCACCTTTTGTAACCGCTCAAGACGGTGCTTTCCATGTACTGAGATTAAATGTTATAAGCTACTGCATTGGGATCTGTTTTGTACTGAAGTGTTATATGAAAATTGTTTTTTGTGTTCAATTACTCTGCGCTATCATAATTGTTCTTTTGCTACTTGTTCCACAGTTTGATAATCTTCCTGGCAACATGCTGTCCATTTTCCTGGCAACATGCTGTCCATTTCAGTTAAAACTGGATGATCCATTGCATCTTCTCATTTAGCTACATTAATAACCTCCCCGTGCTACTTTTATTGCCCACTTATGCTACTATTGCCACAACCATCTGCTACACCTTTTATTTATTTTTGCTACATTAATTTTGAACGTTTGCTACTATTGCCACAACCATCTCCTACTCATCAGCATTACCATGAATTGTAACACAGTAATAAATATATCACAAATGTATCTGCTACTCATCAACTTAACAACTTTCATTATTACTTTTGTATCACAAATATATCTGCTACACAGTCAAATAGGACAGTCAAATATATCTTATATTTTTTACATGTAAACTTTTGTACAACTGAAATTGAACTTTTTTCATGTTGACATATAGCAAAAAATAGTAGTTACAAGTTGCCTGAATTCAAGTAACATATACTCAATTATGACATCTATACTGTCTTCTCCAATTCAGAGTCTTTTGAATCTTTAAATTGCTTTGCAAGTACCATATACTCGCATTCCTTCAAGTTGTGTCCTTCTTCATTGCAAAATGGGCATTTCTTTTTTCTATATTGTCTTTTTGGTTTTGGCTCTTTCATAACCTTTGGCTCCTCAGCTTTTTTCTTTCTCTTCTTATTAGCTTCATCCCTTAGCTCAACTAGGGGCTTCCTTCTTTGCTCCTTCTCTTTTGGATGACCTTTGGGCTTTACTCTGGTAGGGTTACGAAGATTGCTGTTTGAAGGTGTCTCGTGTGCTACTGGCTGATCTTGCTGCTGCTGGTTTAGGTTGCTACCATGTTGCTGCTGTTCATGATGAACATTTGATGATCTTGGATCTGTAGCATCCCCATGTTCTTCTCCCTGACCTTGCTTGCCCGACTACTTTAGCTCTATGCATTGCGAGCAACAACCTTCTTTGCCTCATCAACCATGTCTAACACTATTGCATATGTGTCATCAGCAATACAGGAATCTGCTGCCAAACTATTCAGTTTTTCGCAAAGGGAGTTGTACTTCAAAGTGTTGTTCACTCGGAACACCAAACTTGCCACCGATTGATCCTGGATCGTGCACAAGTGTTGTTGCTCGCCATTGACCAGCGATGGAGCATGTACTTTTCTGGAATGCTTCGTACATTCATGTGAACTATCACCCTTATGATATGAGGGCATATCAGTCCACACATCTCAAATTGGTTGCAGCCACATGTGTATGTTTCTTCCTCTAACCCAACTTGTACTCTGTATGTTCTGAGGTCAAGTCCGGGGTTTGGGACAAGATCAAAACACAACTCTTCTAGCTCTGTTCGAAGCGGATAAAATCCAGTTGACATTTGCAGCATCTTCTGGAACCTGTCAAACACTTCTCTTGTGTAGAACAACACTGCTTGCTTTTCAATGCTCCAGCTGCATTAATTTGTTTGTAGCAAATACAATTAGGAAATGTTAAACAATTTTCTATAGTATTTAAACTGCAGTGAATTACTGGACACTAAGAACTTGCTACATTTTTCTAAGATGCTGCAATTGGTCTCAATAGATATAAATTGCTACAAGTAGTGCTATCTTCACTAACATGCTACAATACAAATTTTTGAAAACTTGCTGCAATGGTCTCACCTTCCCCAAAGTGGAGCGGTTGTAGTTTCCATTATGAAACCTGAGTTGTCTTCTCTATCAAGCATGAGGTTCTGGCATAATTCGTACTGTTGCACAAAATTGAATACTGATTCACCTGGTCGCACTAAGGTCTTGAAGTAAGAGTTCAGTCCTTCAGAGCGTCCTGTGGTACTTGTGAATGGAAAGAAGTTGTGCCTAAAATACACTGGTGCCCATGTCTTTCTGCTCCCCCACATGTTTTCCAAGTGTGTGTTGTCAGTCATTTCATAGACTTGCAGCATATGCTGCCAACATAACTCAAATTCTTCAGGAGTATCTGTTCCATATATGCATGAGTAGAATGCATCTGCAAATGGATTTCCTTCTCTCAAGTTTGGCCCAAGCTTTTTCCTAGCAAGACTCAAAACATGATAAAAGCAGCATCTATGTATAGCGTTAGGGAACACCTTGCTAATCGCTATTGCCATTGCTTTATCTTGGTCAGTCATTATGTGATTCGGTGCCATGTTATCCATTGCCATCATCCAACGCTCAAAAACCCATCTGAATGTTTCAACTGATTCATCTGGTAGCAGAGCACAACCCAACACAATTGTTTGTGTGTGGTTATTGATTCCCACTATAGGAGCAAACAGCATATTATAGCGGTTTGTGCAGAACGTTGTGTCAAAGAACACACAGTCCTTATACTTATGGTACATCGATCTAGTCCTTCCGTCGACCCAGAACAGTGCTCTTACTGCATTATTTTCATCAAGTTGTGTGGCATAGAAGAAATTTGGGTTTTCAGCTTTTCTCCTCTCAAAGTACTCAACTGTCAGGCTGACATCTCGCAGCGTCACAGCTTCTCGCAGCATTGTGCGGATGTTTGATACATCCCTCTTGACATATGGCAGCCCTCTCACATCACCACCACGGACATCTGCTAGGGCTCCCATTATTTTTGATGTAGATATGTTCTGGTTGTGAAGTGTTTGCAGACAATCGGAAATCTTCCTCTGGGACCTTTCGGTGTGATCGGTAGAACCGTCTTCTCCCGACCATTGACACCATTGGGTGTGTGTGCTCTGCATTGAAAACTGTGACTGTCCAAACTCCTGCACGCATGCCAACTACCATGTGCGCTTTGCAGTCATGTCGCAGCACTATGTTCCGCTGCCTTGTGTCCTTTACATCCATCAGCTCCTTGGCTTGTTTCCCTTTTAATTTATGCGCACTGAAGCTGCTCATATCCGTTGCTACAAAACCTTCTGACTTGCTTCTAGTAGTTTTAGCTGTTCCGTCAAAAGGTTTGCCAGCATGAACACATTCGAAAACTCTGCTCAGAATTGTACCTTTTGGAGCATGTCGTGCTGTGCTGTACTTTGTATTACCAATGTGTGTACCAAAACCTAGTTTGTATGCATAATTATTGTACACCTCTTTTGCTTCTTCTATATCATCAAAAGTCAGGCCAACATATGGTACCATAGGCTGGGACAATATCTCTTCATCATAATCCTGAGCTACACTTGCAGCGAGAACCAGCTTGCCCACCGTGAGGTCCTGGTACAAATTTTCCAAGCAGCATCTGCTTTCGGTGCAGAACTTGTTTCTGGTGCAGCATTGTTCAGATCAAAACCCCTCAAGATGCTGTCAGCAACAAAACCCTGCATGTATGCATAATCCTGAGCTTCACTTGTTCAAGTAATTTGTCTAAAATGTAGTGTCAACTGAATCTCAGTATTATGCTAACAATAGTTTTGCTACACCATGTAGCATCAAATTGTTAATGTATACTAGAATGTAGCATAAGTATTTTACCATGCGCACTGAAATTATGTTTGTGCATTGCTACATTTTTATTTTGCAATTCTAATTCATTGTGTAGCAATTGTAGCAACATTTCAAAGTAGCACCATATTTTCATTAGTTGTTAGCATTTGCTGCACAATCTATCAACAATCCAGGAGCAGCACCATTACAAATCACTAGCATTATCAAATGTAGCACTTTTTTTTTAGCAAAACTATATGTAGCAAGTTTAACACCGCATAGTCCATCAAATCAATCAATTAGCTAGCCGCCAGTTGACATATGTAGCAGAACCATATGTAGCATATGTAGCAGAACCATAGTGATTTGCAAATCAAATTACCGATGGAGCATCTAAGTGCCGTAGCAAATCAAATCAGAGTAGCAAAAAAATTGGAATAATCGCGGAAATACACTCACCGATGGAGCAGCTTCTTCAATCTCCGGGTCATGAGTGAAATACACAGGAGGGTTGTTGTAGGTACTTCGATTTGGTTGCGCCGACGGAACTCCGGCGCCACCGCTCGAGGATCCCGTCGGAAAACGACGCCCGAGATCTGGATTTGACGACGAGCTCGGTCCTACTTGTGCAACACGACTAGGTTCTCCGTTTGGGTAGAGGACAGATCTCAGCAGGTGCGCCATCGATGCGCGCTGCTCTGCTTTGATTGTCGCCGGCTAGTCGTGCGCCGTCTCCGCCGGCGGCGTCGCGGGAGCTGCAACCTCTCCTCAGCCCGAAGGACGTGCGGATTCCTGTGTTTGCTACAAACGGATAAGTTTTTGCTACAAGTGTTTGCATGGTAGCAAAAGCGGGAGAAGGTACCGTTTCGTAAATCCAACGGCTGTTAAATACTGCATCGTACGGCTGCCGATCCGGGGATCTGAAGGGGGACGCTCAGCGCGCGCCTTACGGATTGGGGCAAGGCGAGGTGGAGGATGAGATGAGATGTAGAAATAAATCCACACGTGATGCACGGAGTAGAATACCACAGGCCAGAGGCCGGCCGCAATACCACTGCTGCCGGTGCCGGCCATCTACACCTACCAACCTACTACCAGAAGCACACACGCCATTAATAACACGACTCGTACCGCTTTCCTTCTTCCTTCGTCTTCTCTCCCGACACCACGCAGCCTCGCGCTTCTCGCCTCGCCCGCCCCCTTTCTACTCCCCGCACGGCAGCACCCACACAAATTTCGCCCCCAGGAACCAGCCAGCCAGCAGCTAGGAGGACGAGGAGGAGCAAGCCATGGCGCTGTTGGACGGAGGGGAGCTGGACCACCTCGCCGGGGAGAGGGCCACGGCGCACTTCGACGTCGACGCCATGAAGGTCGCCTGGGCCGGCTCGCGCCACGCCGTCGAGGTCAACGACCGCATGGCCCGACTCGTCGCATCCGACCCTGTAAGACCATCCATCCATCCATCCTTCCCTCCCCAATTCCATCCGATTCGAGTCCCCACCCACCCACCATGGGCGCCATGGATCTGTTCACTTCTCCCCTAAAATTACATTACTGCTCCCCTGCCCACCACTTCACCGGCCCGGAGGACGACACTACCCAGTGTTCATTCACGATTCATCCCCTTTATTTGACCGGATAGGGGTAATTCGCCTCGATTCCACTAGTTTATCCTGGCGGATCCCACAAAAAATTCTCTATAGCGACCTAGTTTAGCCTGGCGGATCCCACAAAATTATCTGCCAATTTCAGTCAGACATAATCACACTGAACCTTACCAGCTTTGGATGCTTCACCCCCTGCCGCCCTCCCATTAGCATATGCTTAAGGATTCCACTGACGCTACGTTTCCAGTATCTCCCTATTATCTGACCAGCTCGCATTAGGAATATGCTTAAGGACGATTCCACTGATGAATGAACTACTGTTTTTTCCACCTTCTAGTTGTAATGTTTCAGTGACCTGCAAAGTTCCAAATCCACATGTTATATTGTTTGACAGATAGTACAAAAAAGAAAACAAAAAAACTCCAATAAGTGTGATGGTACAGGTGTCATGGGGTTCAATCAAAACTTTCCCCTGCCGCAAACACCATACGGGTAGCTATCACGAATGCTGACTACACCACTACGACTAGGATATATGTATGCTATGATCATCATGAATGTTGATTACACCACTAGGACTCGGGTATATGCACACTATGGTTTTCCAGCTTCAAACTGGGTAGTCCATTCACCGTAAACAACTCCGTGGGACCGTTTCCTTCTAACACCCAGCCAAACTACTGCCTAGCATTATTATTATGTTCTGTATTCTACCCAAGAGGTAAAGATGTTCCATTCACGTGATCTATGATGGTGGCAACTGCTAAATTCGCCACGTAGAAACAAAGGGCTCACTTAAATTCCATTCATTTCCGATCTAGGTGTTCCGCAAGGACACAAGGACGATGCTCTCCAGGAAGGAGCTGTTCAAGGACACGCTGAAGAAGGCGGCACACGCATGGAAGCGCATCGTGGAGTTACGCCTTACAGGTCCTGCGCCTGCCCAACAACACCCAACCCCAAGCTTTCTCCACCATTTTTTTTTTCTATGTATATATACTCTTCACTGATGCACGTCCATGTTCCTTTATTTTGGATTAACAGAAGAGGAAGCAAATTTGCTGAGGCTGTACGTTGACCAGCCTGGTTACGTTGATCTCCACTGGGTATGTTAAATCGATTCTCTATATATCCTTGTTTCTCAATACATACAAACTCTCAAGCATTTGGCTGTTTTTCGCTTGAGTTATGAGCCAGGGACGCCCTTGAACTAGTCCTCCTGCACTGTGTGTGACAAATTGCTTGTCATATAGATGTAGAATTAATTGTCACTTTGAGCCTTCCTTTTAACGACACTTTATTTCAGACATAACTTTGTGGAAGCTTCATCACAATATTTTACCTTGATAAGTTCAACTTCACTGCACTTAAATTATCTGCGATTTTATATGAATTATTCCTTTTGCAGGGCATGTTTGTTCCTGCTATAAAAGGGCAAGGAACTGAAGAGCAACAGCAGAAGTGGTTACCAATGGCGTACAAGTTCCAAATTATTGGATGCTATGCTCAGACTGAACTTGGCCATGGTTCAAATGTCCAGGGTCTTGAGACAACTGCCACATTTGATCCAAATACCGATGAGTTTATTATGCACAGCCCCACTCTGACCTCTAGCAAGGTAATATTTTTTTTAGCCTACTTTGTCTATCTACTACCTCTGTTCCATATTAGTTGTCGCATATTTGGATGTATCATACATCCAAATACGCGACGACTAATATAATATGGAACGGAAGATTATTTATTTATTTCAAGATTTTGCTTTCTTAGTTATATTTCCCTAGCATTTTGATTTTTTCTCAAGAGCTTTTGTTTTTGCATGATTCATCATTCTCCCGCCCCCTCTTATGTGCAGTGGTGGCCTGGTGGCCTGGGAAAAGCTTCCACTCATGCAGTTGTGTATGCTCGTCTGATAACGGAAGGAAAAGACTATGGCATACATGGTAGAGCCTTTTGCATTTTATGGAGACGTTTAATTGCGCTCTTCCTTTGTGAACTGTAACTCATTTTCATCCATATTTCAGGTTTCATTGTGCAGTTGCGTAGCTTAGATGACCACTCTCCGCTTCCGGGCATTACTCTTGGTGATATTGGTGGGAAATTTGGCAGTGGTGCATATAACAGCATGGATAATGGTGTTCTGCGCTTTGACCATGTGCGCATCCCAAGGGATCAAATGTTGATGAGGTTTGTTCATGAACATGCTATGTTCTGGCACTTTATGTGTTTACCAAATATAATTTGATATAACCCTTGTAGAAAATGCCATGGTTATTTCTTTCAGGCTTTCTCAAGTTACAAGGGATGGAAAATATGTACACTCAGATGTACCAAAGCAGCTGCTTTATGGTACAATGGTTTATGTTCGCCAAACAATTGTTGCAGATGCTTCTAAGGCTTTGTCCCGTGCTGTTTGCATTGCTGTAAGGTATAGTGCTATCCGAAAGCAGTTCGGTTCCCAAGCTGGTGGCCCTGAGACTCAGGTACTACAGTTAGCCTTTTCCAGTTGACATTTGCTTGTTTTCTTCAGTGACATGACATGCTTACTCTTGTGTTTTAGATTTGTTCTTGAAATATTTTATTACTCTAGCCAATACTCCCAACTAGAAGCAAAATCAGTAATGCAAAGAAATATAATTAATGACTGCATAACTTCTTACTACCAACAATTGACTGATGTATTTAAACTGTTTCCAGGTCCTCAATTACAAGACTCAACAAAGTAGGCTCTTTCCTTTGCTCGCTTCAGCTTATGCATATAGATTTGTGGGTGAATGGCTCAAGTGGCTATACACGGATGTCACACAGAAGCTGCAAGCTAAGGATTTCTCAACACTGCCTGAGGCTCATGCGTGTACTGCTGGGCTGAAGTCTGTGACAACATCGGCAACAGCTGTACGTATAATCTACTAATTCAGTGATACCTTCAACAATTATACTTGTTTACTGTTTCATACTGATTCTGCAAATGGAACCTTCTGCTTCATCAGTTCATCTTTATCATGTATTATTTATAGCATGTCAAACTGAGCTTGAAATTTTCCCATTCTTGTATTTCGACACTAAATCTTGACAATTTAGTTGTGGTGCTATGCAAAGTTTCAAACTGTCCAGTAATAACTTAGTATTAGGATATGCATGTGTAGCCACTTCTATATAATGGATGCATTTCACATGTATTATCATTATCATTATTATCATTATTATCATTATTATTATTATTATTATTATTATTATGTAATAACGCTAGTCTCTCATGCAGGATGCAATTGAAGAATGCCGAAAATTGTGTGGTGGGCATGGTTACCTGAACAGCAGTGGGCTTCCTGAACTGTTCGCGGTCTATGTTCCTGCTTGCACTTATGAAGGAGACAATGTTGTTTTGCTTTTGCAGGTGCTGTTCCTTGGTTCTGATCTGATATCTTTTAGCCTGTTTTTACCTTGGTTCACTTTTGGCAAACAGTATAATCAACACCTTCGGTGTTCACTGCAGGTTGCAAGGTTCTTAATGAAGACTGTTTCTCAGTTGGCCTCTGGGAAGCA
The DNA here is from genome assembly GCF_022539505.1 of Lolium rigidum. Lineage (NCBI taxonomy): Eukaryota > Viridiplantae > Streptophyta > Magnoliopsida > Poales > Poaceae > Lolium > Lolium rigidum. Next base: position 15,012,282 of record NC_061508.1, on the reverse strand, counting down.
ACCTGTTGGTACAACAGCATACATGGGCAACATACAGTACTTGATGCAATGCAAGAGTGCTGTAAATACAGGTATTCAGTTAAATCTCCAGGCAGATTCTTTATATTATAACTTCTGCAGCTTTACGTGCCATTTTGTCTAGAGCCTCTTGGGGAATCTATAGACCTTGTGACGATCATGATACTAATTCATGTATTTATTATTCTCCACAGCTGAAGACTGGCTTAATCCTGCTGCCATAAAGGAGGTGTTTGAAGCTAGAGCGCTGAGGATGGCAGTAAATTGTGCCCAGAACATAAGCAAGGCCCCAAGCCAAGAAGAAGGTTGGTATTACACATGCTGAATTAGAACCATTAAAACAACTAGGCCCTATTTAACAACCCTTGGACAATTACTACTGCCTTGCAGGTTTTTCTGAGCTCTCCCCTGATTTACTTGAGTCTGCTGTGGCCCACGTCCAGTTGATTATTGTGACCAAGTGAGTAGTTCGGCTTTAAAATTGCATTGGAAACAAGTGGTTCCTGGCGCTTTTGTATTTCCATAGTCCAGAACAAGTATTCATTCAATTTTCTCCTCCCTATATGATGTAGGTTCATCGAGAAGCTGCAGCAGGACATCATTGGCCATGGAGTGAAGGATCAGCTCCAGAACCTCTGCAACATCTACGCGCTCCATCTTCTCCACAAGCACTTGGGCGACTTCCTGTCGACGGGGTGCATCACGCCCAAGCAGGGAGCGCTGGCAAACGAGCAGCTCGGAAAGCTCTACGCCCAGGTAGGCCAACCATCTCTGCTGCAACCGTGCCGTAACACTAGGGGACGAAAAATGGAGCTATAGCTGACTGGATGTCTTACATTGCTACGTTTGGGTGGTGCAGGTGCGGCCTAACGCGGTGGCGCTGGTTGACGCGTTTGACTACACAGACCACTACCTGGCTTCCGTCCTGGGGCGGTACGACGGGAACGTGTACCCCGCGCTTTACGAGGAGGCGTGGAAGGACCCTTTGAACGAGACGGTGGTGCCGGACGGTTACCAGGAGCACCTCCGGCCGCTGCTCAAGCAGCAGCTCAAGCTGTCGAGGCTATGAATGATCCTGAATCTGTCCACGGACGTTATGTTCGGAGTCTATAGCAATAATAATCAAGTAGAGGTGATTGATTGTTCACTTGTGAAAAATAGCAAGAGGGACAGCGATGTTAGAATAAAATATTGTACCAGTAAACTAGCACTTGAGAGACAGCTGTAGCCTGTAGTAGCAAAGTTGTTACTGTGGATGTGGTGATTTGATTATTATTAATACATTAGCCAGTAATAAGATGATATTCTCTCTGTTCCATATAAGTTGTCGCTGGTTTCGTTAGGGATTATAAGGTCAGCACGAATCTCCAGATCATCAATTTGATTAACATAATACCATTTAAAAAAAATAATCATATATATTTTATAATACATTGTCGAGTATTAGGTTGGTTGAGTTTACAACTTAGATATACGTGCTGGCCTTATAATCCCTAACAGTACTGTACTACTACTATTTGCCAAGCACAAGTGCAACGGCACTAGCTAGCCGGCTAGAGCAGGAATGCAGCAGCAGGTTGGAGTACATCAGGCGCTTAAAGTCTTAAGTCATTGAGAATTGCAGCATCTGCACAGACGACTACGGTGTTAAGATGGGATCTCGGGTGAGATCTTACTTTTATTGTATTTTATCTTTTCTAGTTGAAAATTTACACTAAAAAAGTAAAATATACTACAACTGGGATTCCACTTGACACCCTACAGACGACCACGCGCACGCCACGGCTGTCATCCCCTTGGCAAACCGTCCACATATGCAAAGAAGCCTCCCCGGCACCACCACCGGTGTTATAAAAGTGACAAGCAAATAACGAAGAACGATAAAGGTAAACGCAGCGGAAACACAAGATTTAATGTGGAAAACCTCTTCCAACACAGAAGGGGAAAAAACCACGGGCGCTAGCCTGCAAAACTTCATTATATCAGGGAGTGTTTACAAACGCCATGGGTTATCTTATAATCTGATAAACTCTAGCCGGCGGCTTACAAGATGTATATATAGACGGTGCCAACGACTCGCTCCGCTCGTCAGAAGTTAGCCTCCTTTTAGTATATGAATTTGAATCACAGTATAACAACCGGCTTCCCCCAAAACCAAAGGAAGTCCACGTCGTAGAGCCGCATGCCTAGAAAGCTGCCTTGGGCCTTGGCCCTTGGCCCTTGGGTTGGTCGACCGCCGAGCGCAGGCCAGGCCAGGCCGCCGGTGGCGGTGATGTCTTGTGTCTTGCATGCGACACCCAAGTAGCGGTCCAGAAGCGGCGGTGTCAGGCTGCCGCGCACGTTAGCCGGGAACACGCGCGCGTGGTGGAGCCCGGTAGCAGCCGGCCAAGCACATACACCGCCACATGTGAGCGCTCACGGCATGCTCACGCCGCCGCCACCTCCACCTCCGCAGATGCGCTTGATCCTGCAATCAATTGTTTTTAAAATATATTACTACCTCTGTCCATTTTTTGATGTTCTGTTGTCTGGTCAGAGATTTGGAAGACCTTGAACTATTTCTTCAAATTTCGTTAACATTTCTAACTTATGGAGCAATAACAAAAAGAATATGGTGCCTAATACGATAAATGCCACAATTATGTGGATTATCTTAAACTCATTGTGCTAGAATGCATGTGTTGTGGTGAAGAGTTCCATACACTCTTTGCTCAGCGGAGCATCCTACTAAAATAAGTGGAAAGAGGAAGGCTGCTGTGGGTGGTGCTCACTATCGAGGTTTTAGCGCATGCTTCAGTGCTGCTGGTGTTGTGGCCAGAGCCTGGTTAACGCCCGAGAAGCGGGCAAAGGCAGAGTTTAAAGTGATGGTGCAGAACCAGCTCTGCGAAGATGATGAAGAGTGAAAGCTCACAACGTTAAACTCGCCGATGTTGGTTGAAGATGGAGAAGGCTTCAGAGTGATGCCTAAGCCATAGTCATCTTCAGCTAATCGGTTTTTGCTATTTAAAATAAAAAATTACCATAAATTCGCTATCTTGAAATGAGCTGCCCTATCTATTGCAAATGCAGATTTTCATCCTCCCATACTGATATTTTTCTTAGATTTTCCTGAGTTTCCTAAGTGGCATTTTCAACGATCACCTTCCAGTTGGTGCAGTTTTAGAAACATTGTGTCCTATGTTGTTTGTGTTACTTGTTTAAGTTATACGAGGTTTTCTTTATGAACTCCTTGATCACTTAAGTTGCTAGGCACTTGAATGGATCTCTAGACATGTTGATACCAAATTTATTCATAGCACACTATCTATTTCATTCTGGTAGAATCACTGTAATAGTAGAGCATTGCGCACGTCAAAGATTGACATTTCAGCCATAGCACAGCTCTAATCTAGGTACGTTAGAGTTGGAGGGGAGCGGCATTAGGATTTCGAGGGGGGCGGCTAGGTCTTTGACGAAAGGAAACAATAACATTTTCTTTCATATTGTTAATATGTTATGTTTGATGGAGGCATTCTTTTAGGTCGTTTTTTGTGAAAATTTGCTTATTTTACGTCGTTTGCTAAAATACACCATTCATTTGTATCTTTACCAGATACCATTACAATTTCACGGCACATATGCCAAAACACACCACCTATCTAAAAGTAGAAAGTTTTGCATTTTTTCTTCAAAATCAGTCATAGCATGATCATTCCAGCCAAAAGTGCAAAATTTTCTTTTTTGAATAGGTGATGTGTTCTGTCAAATGTGCCATAAAATTATAATGATACCTGATAAAGACACAATCGGACACACAATCGGACACGTAGAATAACGATGTAATATAACAAATTTTCTTTTTTTATTAACGCATTTGGCGGTTAGTATTTCACCCCTTTTCCCGCTCCAATTCCATCCGCCTGCCTTATCCTCTCTTTGGTTCTTCTTCATCGTCTTCTTACCATGGCCGCGGCCACAGCCATAGCCACGGGCATCGGCACCGGCACCGGCATGGCCCCTCTCCTCTCCCCCGGCGCCGCCACGGCAGCTCCCTCGAACCGACTAATCATCCCCTCTGCCCTCACCGCTCATTCTCCGCCTCCAGCCCCCACCGGCCGCTCCCCTCGCCGCCGCCGCCTCCTATCTGCTCCGGCGGTGGCCCGGTCCGATTCCGATGGGGTCCCGGCTCTCTCCCCCTCCCCCTCTTCATCCGGCAACGGCACGGCCGCCTCCGCCTCCGCGCTGACGTTCCAGCAGGCCATCCAACGCCTCCAGGAGTACTGGGCCTCCGTCGGATGCGCCGTCATGCAATGCAGCAACACCGAGGTGCCGCTACTAACCCACCAACTCTTCGGCCATTTGCTTCGCCAACATTAGTGGCTGATTCTGTGCTCCAACTCTTGCAGGTTGGAGCAGGGACGATGAATCCTCTGACCTTCCTCAGAGTGCTTGGCCCCGAGCCATGGAACGTCGCGTGAGTCCACACCTTACATATGCAGTGCAATGCACATCGTTGCTGAATAAATGCTTACACCTGCAACAATGTTTTGCTCTGATTCTGACTTGTTGACACTTAATGCTCTCTTCAAGTTATGTGGAACCAAGCGTGAGGCCGGATGATAGCCGCTACGGCGACAATCCTAACAGGCTTCAACGCCACACGCAGTTTCAGGTTCACTGCCCTGCCCTGCCCCCCAAACTGCTTCCATCCTTTTTATTTGATCGGTCCGTTCTAAAACCACTACTGATTGCTGGCTATGCGTCGCATTTCTCCCTATCATGTCGGATGGACCTGTAGGTGATTTTGAAGCCGGATCCAGGGAATTCACAGGATCTCTTCCTGCATAGCCTGTCAGCATTAGGTATTACTTCTTCTGAATCTCACATGGCCTTAGTTCTTCTATCCAGCGCATTATCGAACCAAGGAAGCTTGGTTGCTAATAACTGTGTTTGTTTCTTCAGGTATCAATGTTTGTGAACATGACATCCGTTTTGTCGAAGACAACTGGGAGAGTCCAGTGAAGTTCTTCCCCCTTTTTTTCCTGTCATATTCTTCTATATCTACACATTTTCTAATTGTATGATGAAAAATAATACACCATATCCCCACGCAGTCATATTAGCCATTGCCGCAGCCAACTAGTCTCCAGTGTGTTATTTGTTGAATAAACTCATGCACCATGCACCAGCGTGATACACATGCATGTGCAGCACTCAAAACATATGGAGTGTGAACGTTGGTCATTGCCGCACTAGTAATAGTAAGTCATAGATTGTAGCAGTGCTTAGGATACGTTGTGAATTACGGCTGGACTCTAAAGCTGCTGATTCACACTACTAGCTAGTGATGTTGTAGTACTATAAATAGCACCCCTTGTATCCCTGATCAAAGGACCAAGTAGCAGCAAATAAGAGAAGAGAAAATTGCCCCAGCTTCTTGTGTCACTACTCACTCGTGAAGAGCTTCTTCCTACTCTCTGTAGTCTGTGTGCGTGTGTCATCTAGCCACTGCTAGTGTTGATTTAGAACTCACATTTGGTATCAGAGCATTGAGTTTAGCGATCCACCATGGTAGGGAATGGAGACCGTGCTGCTCTCACGCCACCAGGAACACTTGCCACGCTCGACGACTCAGCACGGGCGTCGCAGGTGGTAGTGCAGAAAGTGGTACGGGCGGCAGGCTCGACACAATTCCCTCCGCTCACACGCTCCAACTACGGAGACTGGGCACTCTTCATGCAGGTCATGCTCGAGGCGCGCAGCCTGTGGTCGGCAATCGAGACAGGCACGGCCGAGCGAGAGCTCGACCGTCAAGCGATGGAGGCGCTGCTCTGCGCCGTCCCGCCGGACATGATCTCGACGCTGGGCGTCAAGGCCACGGCGAAGGAAGCCTGGGACACGCTGAAGGCGATTCACGTCGGCAGCGACCGGTGTCCGGAAGGCGAAGGCGCAGTCCCTTCGCAAGCGATACGAGGCACTGCAGTTCAAGGACGGTGAGGGCGTCGACGCATTCTCAATGCGCCTCACCGGCCTAGTGAGCGCACTAGCCAACCTCGGTGATGATATTCCCGAGGACAAGGTGGTGCTGAAGTTCTTGGCCGTGATGCCCAAGAAGTACAGCCAGATGGCATGCGCCATCGAGACGTTGCTCGACCTCGAGACCATGACCATCGAGGACCTCACGGGTCGGCTCAAGGTGGTCGAGGAGAGGAACGACGTCGACAACAACACGAGCTCCGGCGGCCAGCTGCTGCTCACGGAGCTAGAGTGGCTCGCACGCTCGAAGCGAGCGCAAAGCGGAGCGTCAAACTACGGCAAGCAAGCACGTGGTCCCGGACGTGGCCCCGACCCACGCAACGGCAAATACAAGCCTAGCGGGAGTGGCGGCAATGCCGGAACGGCTCCACGTCGAAAGCCGCAAGGGACGACAAGTGCCGCTACTGCGGCAAGAAGGGCCATTGGGCACACGAGTGCCGGAAACGGCTGCGCGACGAGGGCGAGACCAACCTCGTTCAGGCCAAAGAGGATGAGGACCCGGGCCTCCTAATGGCTTAGGTCTGCGAGCTGGGTGTCACCCACGACACGACTAGCACCTTGGTGGAGTTGAACGAGGAGCGCGCTGAGGCTCACCTCGGCAAGACGGACGGCGAATGCGATGAGCGCTGGTACCTGGACACCGGTGCGACGAACCACATGACCGGGCACGCCGCTTGCTTCACCGAGCTAGACAAGCGCGTGTCTGGAACGGTCAAGTTCGGCGACGGCTCGTCGTTGACATCAAGGGTCGAGGCACCGTCATCTTCGGCGACCGCGACGGTGGCCATCGGGCGCTCACGAGCGTCTACTTCATCCCTCGTCTAAAATCAAGCATCGTGAGTCTCGGGCAACTCGACGAGGTCGGCTGCCAGACTCTCATCGAGAATGGCATCTTGACGGTCCGCGACCGCCAACGACGCATCCTTGCATCGGTCAAGCGTGCATCGAACCGCTTGTACCTGTTCAAGCTCACAGTGGCACAACCTGTGTGCCTCTCCGCATGCGTAGGCGGCGACACCGCATGGCGGTGGCACGCAAGGTATGGCCATTTGAATTTCCATGCACTTGCGTAAACTTGCGCAAAATGGGATGGTTCGTGGTTTGCCACGGATCGACCAAGTCGACCAGCTTTGCGATAGCTGCCCGGTCGGCAAGCGGCGGCGCTCTCCTTTCCGGCGAAGGCAAAGTACGAGCCGAGCACCGCCTCGACTTGGTGCATGGTGATCTTTGTGGCCCGATCACACCTGCCACACCCGGAGGGAAGAAATACTTCCTCCTCCTCGTCGACGACCTCACACGGTACATGTGGCTGGTGCTTCTCGGTGCCAAGGATGACACAGCTACGGCAATCAAGCGTTTTCAGGCTCGGGTGGAGGTGGAGACCGGCCGCAAGCTGCGCACGCTGCGCACCGATCGCGGCGGCGAGTTCACATCGAGCGAGTTCTCCGAGTACTGCGCCGACCGTGGTGTACAACGACACCTCACCGCGCCCTACTCCCCGCAGCAAAATGGCGTCGTCGAGCGCTGCAACCAGACGGTGGTGCAGATGGCCCGGAGTATGATGAAGGCTACACAAATGCCAGACAGGTTTTGGGGAGAAGCTGTCACGACGGCCGTCTTCATCCTGAACCGTGCCCCGACCAAGTCTGTGGAGGGCAAGACGCCTTACGAGGCCTGGCATGGCGAGCGACCGCCGGTGCACTTCTTCCGCACCTTTGGGTGTGTCGCACATGTGAAGGTGGTGAAGCCCAACCTGAAGAAGTTGGATGACCGCAGCATGCCCATGGTCTTCATCGGCTATGAGGACGGCGGCAAGTCCTATCGGGTCTACGACCCTGTAGGCAACCGCGTCCATGTCACCCGTGATGTGGTCTTCGAGGAGTCCGCAAGGTGGAACTGGAGCAAGGACGGTGATGAACCTGTGGTGGACTCCGGTGAGTCTTTCACGGTGGAGTACGTCACCTACAAGGTGCCGTGTGGCCCACACGCCGCACCAGCTCCAGAAGACGGGAGTGCACTGCCGAACTCCGCCCCAACAGACGCGCCGAGCACGCCTAGAACATCGGCTCCTAGGACGCGTGTCAGTTTCGTCTCACCAACAAGTGCAGCCATGGCCGCGCTGGATGGCCACGACAATGGTGACGAGCCTCTTCGTTTCCGCACCCTCGACAACATCAACAATGCTGGTGCCCCTCTCGGCCCCGAACCAGAGGAGCTGCAGTTTGTAGCTGCCGATGAGCCCGCCACGCTCGTTGAGGCAGAGCAAAGCGAGCCATGGCGACGCGCGATGATCGAGGAGATGGCATCCATCGAGGACAACGACACTTGGCGCCTTGTCGACCTCCCTTCCGGCCATCGCCCAATCGGCCTGAAGTGGGTCTTCAAGGTCAAGCGCGACGAGCGCGGCGCCATCATCAAGCACAAGGCGCGCCTTGTTGCGAAAGGCTACGTGCAACGCTATGGAGTCGACTACGACGAGGTCTTCGCTCCGTGGCCCGCCTTGAGTCGATACGCCTCTTGCTCGCACTCGCCGGGCACGAAGGCTGGGCGGTCCATCACATGGATGTCAAGACCGCCTTCCTCAACGGCGACCTCAACGAGGAGGTCTACGTCGACCAACCTCCCGGCTTCAAGGTGGCTGGACAGGAGCATAAGGTGCTCCGCCTCCAAAAGGCATTGTATGGCCTGAAACAGGCCCCACGTGCCTGGAACGCAAAGCTAGACGCGAGACTTACCTCGCTCGGCTTCATGCGCTGTCCGTCCGAGCAGGCGATGTACGCGCGCGGTGACGGCACCTCACGGTTGCTTGTCGGCGTATACGTCGACGATCTGATCATCACCGGCAACGACAACAAGGAAATCAGCCGGTTCAAGGACGAGATGGCAAGCTCATTCAAGATGAGCGACCTTGGATTACTCACCTTCTATCTGGGTATCGAGGTGCACCAGGACAGCACTGTCATCACCATCAACCAGTCAGCATACGCACTCAAGATACTTGAGAAGTGCGGTATGGCCGACTGCAACCCGTCGGTTGTTCCCATGGAGAGCCGCCTCAAGCTGAGAAAGAAGAGCACGGCGCCACCCGCCGACACCACTCTGTACCGGAGTATTGTCGGGAGCTTGCGCAACCTCGTGCACACACGACCTGACATTGCATATGCTGTTGGGTACGTGAGCCGCTTCATGGAGAATCCCACCACTGAACACATGTCCGCGGTGAAGCATGTCCTCCGGTACATCGCTGGGACACGGTCCTACGGGTGCCACTACGGGAGGAAGACTACCGATCCCAAGCTGATCGGGTACAGCGACAGTGACATGGCCGGTGACGTCGATGACCGGAAGAGCACGACGGGGGTGTTGTTCTTCCTCGGATCGAGCCCCATCACATGGCAGTCACAGAAGCAGAAGGTCGTCGCTCTGTCTTCCTGCGAGGCAGAGTACGTCGCGGCCACGACAGCAGCGTGCCAAGGAGTTTGGCTCGCGCGTCTTCTCGGTGACATGAACAAGGTTGCGCCTGGTGGCGTGACGCTTCGCATCGACAACAAATCAGCGATCTCCCTCAGCAAAAATCCTGTCTTCCACGATCGCAGTAAGCATATCGAAACCAGATACCACTACATCAGGGAGTGCGTAGAGGACGGGCGGGCTGAAGTGGAGTACGTGAGAACAGAGGACCAGCTGGCCGACATCTTGACAAAAGCACTCGGCCGGATCAAGTTCGAGGAGCTGCGTTCCAAGATTGGCATGATCAAGATTCCCGTAAGTGCATGAGCTTAGGGAGTGAATGTTGAATAAACTCATGCACCATGCACCAGCGTGATACACATGCATGTGCAGCACTCAAAACATATGGAGTGTGAACGTTGGTCATTGCCGCACTAGTAATAGTAAGTCATAGATTGTAGCAGTGCTTAGGATACGTTGTGAATTACGGCTGGACTCTAAAGCTGCTGATTCACACTACTAGCTAGTGATGTTGTAGTACTATAAATAGCACCCCTTGTATCCCTGATCAAAGGACCAAGTAGCAGCAAATAAGAGAAGAGAAAATTGCCCCAGCTTCTTGTGTCACTACTCACTCGTGAAGAGCTTCTTCCTACTCTCTGTAGTCTGTGTGCGTGTGTCATCTAGCCACTGCTAGTGTTGATTTAGAACTCACATTATTTTTATTGATTGATGTTTCTTCCCTGTCATTGACAGGTTCTTGGTGCTTGGGGATTGGGCTGGGAGGTTTGGATGGATGGCATGGAAATCACACAATTCACATATTTTCAGCAGGTAATTAAACCTAATCAATTCTCTACAAATCATGTGCATTTCTTTAATGTTGCTGCCTAAATCTTGCTGGAAGTTTCCCAAATACATTCTACTTTGGATTCTTATAAAGCTTATTGACATTTCATCACTGTAGTCAGGAAGTCTTCCCTTGCTGCCAGTTTCTGTCGAAATTACATATGGACTTGAACGTATCCTCATGTCACTTCAGGTAAGTCCAGTAGTGACTGTATGTCTTTCTTCCATATAAGTTGTACATGCAGAGTGCTCAGCACAGTTCCATTTATTTTCTGGATCATGCCTCCTTTATCTGCATACGCACATATGGAAATCCATTTTTTTTTACATTATAGAAGATCTATTAGACCAATCATAATTCTCTTTTAAGTTATTCCCGCCTTACTCTGCTAGGTCATATGCACATTGAAAGAGCTGACCTACTTTGTTTTAGATGTTCTGACAGGGAGTAGATCATTTCAAAAAGATACAATACACAGAAGGAATTACGTATGGAGAACTATTCCTTGAGAATGAGTATGTTTTCTTTGGAAGCTATGTGTACTTTCTCTTTCTCTTTAGCATTTTACGTGCTATGCTTCCTATTCCAGTCCTCATTTTTCTCATCTGTCATGATTGTAAATGCTGTGAAATGTCATTGTTGTCCTTGTTGAATTACATGAATTGGCAAGTGACATCGCTCCAGTCTATTACGAGCTATGCTTGGATTTCACTATCTCATATCTGGTTTCCTGATGCAGGAAAGAGATGAGTGCATATTATTTGGAGCAAGCAAATGTTGATCACATTCAAAAGCACTTCGACGATTTTGAAGTAGAGGCTCGCTCTTTATTATCACTTGGGCTGCCAATTCCTGCGTATGCTTGACTGATATATCTTCTTCTTTTTCTTGGATACTTTCTGAAATTGTGAAGATTGATAAGCTTGTCTTTGGTTTGGAATGGATTAGGTATGACCAGGTTCTGAAGGCCTCTCATGCTTTTAATATTTTAGATTCTAGAGGCTTTGTTGGTGTAACTGAGCGTGCAAGATATTTTGGTCGCATGCGGAGGTGCGGAATTATTTTTGTTGGTTTCTTTTTATGTGTTTTCTCATCATTGAATCCTGGAAATTTTCTGTTCATCTATATGGCAGAAGTGTAAACTAGCATCGTATTTCTGCTTCTTATCCAACAATGTGAATTTGCAACTCACAGTAAACATTTCTTTCTTCATACCATTTCCCAATAATTAGAAGATATTGATGTAGTCATTTTGTCTTTCTTCACTTATTAGATAACTCTACTTCAGTAACAAATGTAGAGTGCATCATCTCTCTCTCTGTCTGAGGTTTATCAGTCCACATTTTTCTGCAAGTTTATGCAGACTTTTCTCACTACAACAAAATTTAATTAATGCATAACCTCATAGAAGTTGGCTTTTGAAGTTTCAAGTTAGCTGCATTCATGTTATATCTTTCTTGTTCGTGTTTTACCACTCATTATTCTTGGTTGATGTTCCTCCAGTAATTTGCCTTCTTTTAGCTTTTGTATTTTAACAGAAACAAATTTCTAATCTTGCTGACTCTTATTTTTGCAGTCTTGCTCGCCAATGTTCTCAGCTTTGGCTGAAAACACGAGAGGACATTGGTTATCCATTGGGCACTTACCAAGAGGATAATCTTATCTATCCCCATATCTCTGAAAAGCTTAGTAGAAAGGTATTTTGTTTACATTGCTATGTATTGCTGAGCTTGTAATTTTGAAACAGATACTGTTGTGAATACACCTGTCACAACGTCCAAGAAACAGACCCTTGACGTTGGCCTCTTGGTTTCTTCATTTAGGAAGTGCTGGGGCAGGCACATGCACATGCGTTTGTTCTTGAAATAGGAACAGAAGAGTTGCCACCCCATGATGTGGTAGACGCAACTGAACAAGTAAATCTCTAGTTCAACATGGTTTTGCATCCTCATAGAAACAACACGATGACACTTGCTCAAAATCTAAGTTATGATGTGACTTCCTTTCCCTTTTGATCTTTCCCAGCTTGAGAAATCTCTAGTTCAAATACTAGGAAAGCGTAGACTGAGCCATGGGAAGGTGCACTCTTATGGGACGCCACGGAGATTAGCGGTATCACTATCATCTTGACTCATTTTTATCTTACATCTAATTTCTCAACCAGCTTTCTCAGTGGATTATTTTATATCATCACATTAGACCCAGGGGCACAGTTTTGATTACAGACAAAATAACTTTGATGAAATCTGATATTAGTGCAAATTGCATGATGGAGTAACATTAAATCAGACAGTAGAGCTGTCCTTTTCTTAGTAGACAGAGTTAGGAATATGTATGTATTTTTTGTTGTATAAAAATCAATAGAAAATGATCTGCATTTTAAGAAGAAGCCATCTTTCGAAGAAGAGATACCTTGGTAGACCTCTTTTACTCACTATGTTTGTTTTGTGGTTCGACTTTGATTTGCAGATTGTTGTTGAAAATCTTAGTATGAAGCAAATGGAAGAAGAGGTTGAGTTACGTGGTCCACCAGTGTCTAAGGCATTTGACCAAGAGGGAAAACCGAGTAAGGTTAGCTATCCAACAAGAAGCTGGACTTTTCTCTGGTATCCTTCTGTTGCGTATTTATGGGTTCTCTGGTTATCTGTGCTGTTTTGAATAATTTTTCATTCTATTTAGGCTGATAAGGGACAATTTTTAGGAACTCCTTTTCTCTGTTCTACTTCAGAGTGAGGGATTTCATAAATATTTTTCTCTGTTCCTTTTCAGGCTGCTGAGGGTTTTTGTCGAAAGAATAATGTTCACGTAGATTGCCTATATAGAAGAATCGACGGTATGCAACTTGTGCTTTTTTCCTTTTAAAAGTTGGTTGATCTCTTCTACTCCCTCTGATCCATAATAACTGTCGGGAACTTAGTACAAAAGTTGTACTGACTTAGTACTTAATCCCCTACACTTATTATGGATTGGAGAGAGTACCTTTTTTCTGAAATTTTCATTGCTGTATCTTTTGTAGCACTTTTGTTTTTGGCAATAGCCATATCAGCACTTGTGTAGTTATGTGTAGCTTCTTGGTGAGTGGTTTTGAGCATTCATCTCCTCGTTTCTCCTTTCTGTTTAAACCAACATGTAGAATCCCATGTAGCAACAAATCTACCTTAGAATTGATGATCTGACTTCAGTAAGGTCCTTTCTTGAGTTGTTTTCATTATGGGTACTCATAATATTAGGTTCATTTCACAAAAAATCATGTTACCTCTGATCTACTATTTTTTCGCAAAAAAGTAATTACTTAAATGAAACTCTGATACACCTGTATGACTACGTTGAGACTCAGCGCTGGACTGTCTGTTTGTAATTCCTGTACCGTGAAAAAGTCTGCAGTTTGTTGAGCTTACTTATTTTTCAGGTAAAACAGAATATATATATGCTCGTGTCAAAGAGTCTGCACGTTATGCTGATGAGGTTATTATTTATCCTTGACACTTCCTTCGCCAACAACATTTGCAAGAATTAATAAGGTTTTTGTTGAAAATTCTGGGGGTTAAAGTTCTGATATTTAATATTTTGGGTGGTGGGAAAGAGAATGATAAACATTTGCTGCACCAGATTAGCTGTCATGTGGTACCTTTCTGTATTTCTTCTCCAAAAATCAATTTAGACAGATTATGTCTACTTGTTTAGCAATTCGGCAAAATCCTCCAGGACGCCAGGTTAGCAAATTATATGTGTACCAACGCTGAGCACTTACGTTGGTTGAATCAGCCAAGCTCCAGAGCTCACAGTAAATTTAATGCTATTTCTTGTGTTGACGCATTATTATTTAGTTGGATGGGCAACTATAACTGTCTGGTAATAAATTAAATCTCACGCTCAGAACCCAGCACCTAGCACACGAGAATCCATACTGTAGTCCTTGCAGTACTTATATTTTCCCTGGCCCTGTTCAACAATTGTAACATGTAAATTGCAGGTCCTATCTGAAGATTTATCTACTATTATATCTGGTATTTCATTCGCAAAGTCTATGCGCTGGAACTCAAATGTACGCACTCCAGATTTTCCTTTTATAGACAGAAGTTAAAATATTTCCTATGCAGCTTCTTGAATATCATTGCCATTGCTAATTCTATTATTATTTTTATATGGGTTATCGTGTTTCGTTTCTGCAAATAAACGAAAAACCTGGTCATTAGTTTCTACAGTTTTTCACACACGCAGTAGGTAAAAAATCTAGAAAAATAGGACAACACTTAATTTTTCTAATATTCTAATACAGGTGCAGTTTGATGTAAACTTAGCTTTAGGTACTCTAATTGTCACTGGGGTTTGGAAAGGAGACTACCTTTACATTTTAACAAAGTTATTTTTAGGGAAACACTTAGTTCTCCTTTTGCCGAATAATGTGTTTTATAGATCAGATTTACAGGTCTAATTCATATCCGCATACTATTTAAGTTTCTATTTTGTAACATCTTGGGATTATTTTTCACTTGCAGATTGTGTTTAGTCGCCCTGTACGATGGATCATGGCACTTCATGGAGATCTTGTCGTGCCATTTTCTTTTGCTGGCATCTCAAGGTAATATTGTAATGTGTGATACACTTAATTTATATTTTTGTAGCGCGATTATATGTACATGTCATGGCGTCAATGGAAGAGAAGTCCTACACCTTCCATTATTGTTTTCTTACAAAAGTTCATAACCACCATGATTCGCTATGGGACAGTGGGAGCCAGTCATGTGGACTTCGTAACTCCTCATTGGCGAGTTTTAAGGTACACGTTGGACTTCCATGTGTATTTAGTCTATTTTCTTCTCCTGTTCTGAAATTTATTTTGACATGAACAAGTACCATGTCCAGTTATCCACATTTTATTGCAGAGAGTAATGTTGAAAGGCTGTAGTTCCATTTCCCTTTTCAGGGTCCGTCCTGTCTCTTGTAGCAGACAAAAACTATGTTAATTAGAGAAAAATATTATTGGTTAATGTTCTTGACAGAATTTTACTAGTCCTGAACACGGTGGAATGCAGTATTTTGTACAGGAAAAAGTGCTATGCTATTTTCTGTAGAGGAATTTCAATCTGTAGTGTGTGATTCGCTTGCTGCTGCCTGGAGGATAACTAATCTTTAGTTGATCTCTTCCCATTCTAAAAGCAACGATGCAGCTATACCTGGCACCACCTGATGTACGTCTGATGAGATTCTGCATGATGTGATGACTGCCAATTTGTGCTGCTTCAAGTTGACATATAATTCTTACACCATGTCATTTGTGTCTAAGGTTGTGAGTAGTGACCCAGTACGGTATGAGTATTGTCGGTAGAACATTATGACCAAATATGTAGTTGATTTGTCCTTCCTCTGAATTTTCTTCATTCAGTAGGGAGATGATATGAACTATTTATTTACACCGGTCAAGCTATTCGTAACTATTAGTGAAGTAATTCAAAGCTTTCTCCAATTGTCAGGTGGAAACTGCAGAATCATATTTGCGCACTGTGGAAAAAGCTGGGATCGTGATTGATATGCAGGTTAGAGATAAGCATATAGAAGCTTTTCGTATGCAATCCAAGATATTATTTTTTCGTAGATTACTGAGAAAGAATGTCCTTTTTGAGGTTTCATAGCAGAAATTTTTATAATATTTTGCACAATTTGTTTCACTGGAGAATATTGCTGTCTTGGGAAAACTTGTTTAGCCTACAGTAAACAGATACAATGGAATTGCCCTATTAATGATTTGTGTTAATTAGTTTGTGCCTCAATTTACACAACACTTCATTGCAGGAGCGCAAAGCAAAAATCTTGGATGATTCTAATATATTGGTTAAAGGAGTTGATGGGAGTTTCATTGCACCTGATAGCTTGCTGCAGGAAGTAGATGCTCTTTTCCCCCATGTTTACCTTTTTGCATAAGTTGTTGGTTAATATTGCAACTTATCCTGAAATATTTTAAACCACAATGCAGGTTGTCAATCTTGTGGAGGCACCTCTTCCCATTCTTGGTCGATTTGATGATTCCTTTTTAGAACTTCCAAAAGATGTATTAATAACGGTATGCTCAGATTTTAATGGCGATGCCAGGTTTTGATGATTCAGTAACATGTTTCGTAATTTTTAAAAGTACTCACTAACTGAAAGGAAGCTTCTTATAATATGCACATTTTCTAATGAAAACCACAACTGCAGGTTATGCAGAAACACCAGAAGTATTTCCCTGTAACCTCCAAGTCTACAGGCGATCTACTTCCATATTTTATTACTGTGAGATGGTTTCTGCACTTATATGTACTTTACAGCTGGGTAGCGATTTCTGTGTCTAATTGAGAGTTTGTTATTAGGTTGCTAATGGTTCTATTAGTGAAGAAGTGGTCCGTAAAGGCAATGAAGCTGTACTCAGGTTATGCAGAGGACCACTCAAGATTTTCTGAATCACATTATTACTATGTAAATTATCATTTTGGAGCCGAAGTCTTGACTTGAACCAACAGTAGCATAGTCAAGTTACCGCCATTGTTTTTGAATTGTTTTTTTCTTGCACCCTGCTGTTTTATTTCGAAAGAGAACATTAGTCAACTGTATATTCTAAAATGGCATACAAATACAGGGCAAGGTATGAGGATGCCAAATTCTTTTATAAGATGGATACACAAAAGCATTTGTCTGACTTCCGAGGCCAGCTCAAGAGCATTCTCTTTCATGTGAGTTGCACTGAACTTTCCTTAGATTCTTGTGTTCTGTTTATTCTTATTGTATCTACATCACATTGAATAGGAAAAACTTGGTACAATGCTCGACAAAATGGTGCGTGTTGAAGATGTTGTTGCAGAGTTGACCCTTGTTCTCGGGATAAATGAGATGATGATCACAGTTATCAAAGATGCAGCTGCATTGGCTATGTCAGATCTCGCCACTTCCATTGTTACAGAATTTACTTCACTTGCTGGAATTATGGCACGCCATTATGCTTTAAGGGATGGTCTTTCAGAACAGGTTGCCGATTCTTTTCAAATGTTATACATTTGTTGCCAAATCTTAGTAGTGAGTTTAAGCGGTTTCTCAACTTAGGCTGAGTAAACTTTCATGTCATAAGATTGCAGAAGCGCTATTTGAGATAACACTTCCAAGGTTCTCTGGTGACGTATTTCCAAAAACGGATGCTGGAATAGTCCTTGCGGTTGCTGATAGGTACTTCCTGCACATATAGTGCCATTGTTAGTCGGGTTCCAGATAGAAAACATAAAATGTTGGTAAATTTGTAGAACCTTGATTCAGCTAATGGTTTTTTTATTTTCACAGATTGGATAGTCTAGTGGGTCTGTTTGGAGCAGGATGTCAGCCAAGTTCTTCGAATGATCCATTTGGGTTGAGAAGAATCTCTTATGGACTGGTAAGGGAAGTTCAGATTGCAAATATCATTACATATAAATATTCTCCTAATATATTTTATCTAGGTCCAAATATTGGTTGAGAATAAGAAGAACTTTGACCTCACGAAGGCCTTGACGTTAGTGGCAGAGGTGCAGCCTATAAGAATAGACAATAACGTTATAAATGAGGTCAGTATATATTTCAGATGATCACTTTGTGTTACGTTCATGAATACATGGTTCGTGACAACCCTGATCAAATTATTGTTAGGTAGTACAATTTGTAACACGGAGACTGGAGCAACTTTTGGTACGTATCTCTTTGACCTGTAATAACAATAGAATTGCTCAGTATTGCACCTATATGTGATTTAATGAAAACATGGTCAATATAACCTATATATGTGAGTAAAATTCATGTCCTTTCCAATTGACTTCTTGTTTCCTCATTTTTATCAGGTGGATGAGGGAATTAACTGTGAAATAGTGCGGTCAGTGCTTATGGAGCGTGCAAACTGTCCTTACCTAGCATCACAAACAGCAGCTGAAGTAAGAAATCATTTCACGCTAAAACCTTCAGATTCTCCATTTCTTTTGAATGCTCTGTGGATTAGGAAGTGCATTCAACTTAATATTTTGCATATTTATAATCTGGAATGCTACAGTGTAAAATCTGTACTATAAGTCTTATGCACTCAGTAGTCAGTACCTTGCTTAAATTTTACTGAAGCATCATGGGTTTTTGGTGATGGTCATGCTATGTGGAAACTTACAGATGGAAGCATTTTCAAGAACTGAAGATTTTCCAAAAATCGTTGAGGCTTACTCAAGGCCAACTCGAATTATACGTGGAAAACAAATCGAGTCTGTTTGGGAGGTACTGGCTGTTTTTACGTAGGCATGTACCATCATAATAAGTCAGCAGATCACAACTTGAATCATGTACAGCTTGTCAGTGTCTAACATCAACTTGCCTGTTTGCTGCAACATTTCTTGCCTCACACGTGGATGCAACATGCAGGTCGATGCAAGCGTATTCGAGAAAGATGAAGAGAAAGCCTTATGGAGCGCTTACTTGGAGGTTGCTGATAAAATCCATCCTGGTACACAAGTCTACTCCGTTTCCCAAAGTGACAAACATAAACAAGTTTGAGATCTGCAGTTCATAGTCTTCACCTGTACTCTGTTCACCACTCCTGCAGGTGTCGATGTTAAAACCTTTGCTGATGCGTCTCTTCTCCTGATACAACCCCTTGAAGATTTCTTCAACAATGTTTTCGTCATGGCGGTGAGCAGAGATTCCCTTCCGTTTTAAGATACATACAGCAGGACCTTGCGACTCGATTTTGTCAGTCTAATTAATCTGGTATTATTTGCTGATGACAGGAGGATGAGAAAATTCGCAACAATCGTTTGGCGCTGCTAAGGAACATTGCAGGTTTGACCAAGGGGATAGCTGACCTCTCGGTTTTACCAGGGTTTTAATTAACATTTGAGCACGCAAGCAAGGTGATGGACATGAGCATGTTTAAGTCCCATTTTTGAGCTGTTGTGGGGTAATTTGTTTACATTTGTTACTGGTGACTTCATCTGGAAAGTGAGTGCCTGGGAAGTGGGAATTCAATGAGATTGTAAGACGGTTCTTGCGTTTTCTCTAACACGATTTTTTTTTTTTTTGCGTCAATGCATTGATCGAGAAAAAAAGAAAGGCCACACCCCAAAATTAGGACGCCCACATCCGTAAGAGCTAAACGCTGCTGGAAGAAGTGATCCATCATACCCATATTCACAGAGCTTTGGGGTCAGAAAGAAAAATCTTGCCTGAGCTCTGGCTAGAAATAATCTCTCATCTAACTTGAGGTGTGATGTTGTGAGCTACAGAATCGTGATGTACTCCCTCCGTTTAGAAATATAAGATGCAGGAAGTTGTTCCGGCCAGGTGAAGTAGCTACGAAAAGACATCTATACCCATGTCTAAAACTTATCCTGATCTCGATTCCCCCACTGTCCCCCACCGGCCAGCTCGTATAAAGACATAAAGGAAAATCATGTTCACAACCATTTGCCAGGATTTGATTATGATTTTCCTGTATAAGGACATAAAGGAAAATCATGTAAAGATGTAAAGAAAATCTTGAGCTGTTAGTGTAAGAACCTTCTTTGTTACAGTACAACATATACAACCTTTTACATCAGGGGAAAACATGATTATACAACTATACTGGCGACTCTAGCAGGAAACTGATGAGTAACTCCCATCAGATCAATATCAATACACAAATCTTACAACTGAAAACTGCCAATCGCCTCAAAGAATCAGGAGGCGTGAGAGTGTGAATTAATCTTCCACCTCTACATCAGTCACCAATGAATCGTCTGGATGTGTCTCAACGATAAAAGCTCGCCCTTGGGCATAGCTTCTCTACAGATCCATCTGGTGGCTCATCGATCGGGCGTAGCTTAATCTCGTAAAGCTTTGGCCACAATTTTCCAGTCACTGCGAGTAGCGAAAGGGTTAATTGTAACAACTCTATGATGAGAATAAACCTCAGAGGCTTCGGCTTCGATCTCTAGGATAGAAACCGTGAACTGCAAGTGCTAATAACTCACCGAACAGTCTCTGGTTTTCTTCATCCCAAGCTATACCGTTTAGAACATCAATAGCCTGGAACATGGAACAGATTTAGAATGGTGTCACTTCAATGCTGGATTTGGATTATGTTTTTCTTTGTGTGTGTAACTATGCAATTAGGTTATGAACCAGTCTGCTCACCCTATAGTCAGTATCCAACAAGTGCTGCCTGCAAAGTTTCAAGAACCAAAGCATTTATTATTATCTCAAGTGCTGAAACTATAGAGGAACATGCCGATCATTTTAACAACTGTAATATAGAGCAATTTATGAAGAAACTCAGTGGTAAGAAACATCCAACAGTTACTCAGGACATACCTCAGCTCATGAAGAAAGATCCAGCTCAGGACCAAGCCATCTTCATGGGAAACTCTAGCTATGCAATCTGTCTACACAGCATAGCTTTGTAAACTGAGAGTTGCAGTTCACAAATCACAATATTCTAGCAAATTTGTACCCACTTCACATTGTATTATTAGATCATATATATTACTTGAGCCTGATCAGACTTTACATGGAAAATACAGCCAAGACACAAATGCACTTTAGCTAGTAATGCAAAGACCTGAGATATACCTAATGTCCTAATCGCCATGTCAAATCTGAGCTAATTCTGTTCTAGGACATAAAAATTCCAGCAGTTAATTATACATGAATGGCCTTTGTGGAGGTATCAAGTGTAACAGAAGACAAACATGGTAAGGCTATGGTACAACTCCTAAAAATTGAGTCACACCACATAGTACAGTTTTTTTAACATCATCCACATTTTCTCTAGACCAAGCATATAAAAAGGACACCAAGCAGCGATGTAGCAGCACTAAGATATATTAATGAGAATTGTTTGGATCCTAGAGATCTGGACCAACATATTAATACACGAAAGCAACATGGTTAGACCAAGATACTGCATAATAACTCTAACCTGCCAGACATTCGCCCATACTTCACCATTTATATACTCCAGTTCATTAATATAGGAAACTTCATTGTCTTGATATTTCACAGTTACTGTCTTCGTCACTGCATCAAAGAAAAATGCCAAACAGAAGAAATAAAGTCCCCAATCTAATAGAATATCTAGCATGTGAAGTACTCCCTCCGGTCTTATTTAATTGACTCAGATTTAGTATAAAGTTGTACTAAATCCGAGTCAATTAAAAGAGACCGGAGGGAGTATTAAATATACCTTCAAGTGATTCTGGATCCAGCTGGTACAACCTCGAGGTACCATCACTGCCAAATAGAACTTTTCCATCAGTAGCCAGCCCCCACCCGTCACGCATTTTATGGGTAAACCTTTTACGCTGCAGCAGAGAACATATTAACTCATACACCAGGAAGAAACCACGGTAGGTGAAAAGGAACTATCAATGTCAAATTTATGCTGTATAACAAAGAATATTGTCTCCAACTTGCCTGTTTGTATCCAAATACCATGTGTATAAAGCTCAAACCTACCATCTCCGTTTAAGAATATAAGACGTTTTAGGTAGTCTTGTCTTCTGAAACAGAGGTAGTAGAAGACAACTACAGTATGTACCATGAAAACATAATCACGGCAGGATCACGTACTAGAGACAAACTTAACAGATACCATTGCACATTTCAATTAAAAATAAAATGACTAATAACAACTCGAACCACGACTAGTAAAATCCAAGGTGAAATGATTGTAAATCCACATTTCAAACCAAGGGTGCCAGGAAATAAATATCGGTAGATGGAGTTTGGGATCATTAGCTAAGGTTTTAAAATAAAAACATCCAAACCATCTGTAACTGCAGTAAACAGAGACAGGGGCTGTGGTATTACTTTGCTAAAGTTATGTCGGTCGTATATAAATCCATCATTCTTCAACCAAGTAACTTGAAACAATCTACAAAAGAGACGTTTAAAAACAAATTAGATAAGATTTAGCCCATTATATAAGCAAATGAAGCCATTATCTTCAAGAAGAAATTGTAGAGTCAGGTATAGTTGAGGTTTATCTACCTGTCATCGAGAAGTGTTAGACCTTCCCCAAACATACTGCCATCCATTTGGTGCTGAACTAAAACCTGAGAAATGACAATGCAATACCTATTGATTTAGTGAAGGTGAACCATTGCTGCCAGTATGAAAGTGCAATGATCATGACGAGAAGCAGGTATGCAACATACTTTTCCAGTTTGAAGGTCAACCTTCCGGACCGACGACTGTTCAGAAACAAAATTAGAAGCATTTAGCACATTAGGGAACTTGTCAAAGAGCAAGCATACAAAACCAACACAACTTGCAAGTTCATGTAGTAGAATCTCAATAACTCATAGCAGTGATATTCATTCTGCTCATTTCCACTAGGGATTCATGAATACAAAGAAGAATTCAAGAGAAACTACAGGCTATTTTTGTTCGTGAAAACCATGGAAGTTCCTTCGCATCTCATGTTTGCATCAGGCGGGATTACATATAGTGAGCCTAATCTTGTAAGGAACAACAAAAAGCGGAAGCATGCATTTCTATTGCCAAGCTAAATTGTAGCAGTAGATTCATGGGCAAGGTAATGAGGAGTCCTATGATGCAAGAAACGAAATCCACAAGAAGAGATTCAATTCACATTACCCTGTGATAAAGGCCAGTGGACTCGAAAAGAGTGTCATTTCCTGCATACAAGAGACCCTGCCAAAACAAATCATGCGATTTGAAGAATTTGTTAAGAATCGATTCGCCATGGGAGTGAATCAGATCAATGGGGAGCGTAGGTACCTGGGTGAAGGCGTCGGGGTCGTGGGGGTACTCGCGGACCAGGTCGAAGGAGTAGAACCTGGCGGCGGGCGTAGCAGGCGCCGATCGGCGAAGGAGCGCTGCTGGGAGGTAGTCGGGGCGCCAGACGGCGGCGGCCGCGGTGAGGAAGAGGAGCGCGGCAAGCATGGCGCCAGATGCTGCGACGACCGGGCGGCGCAAGTAGCGCGGCGGCGTGGAGACCATTGAGGCGGATACGGACAGGGGGAGAGGCGCCATGGCGGCAGCGGCGGAGGCGCGACGGCGGGGCGGCGGGGGCCTCCGGCGGGAGCCGGCGGTCATTTACTCGGTTCGTTTAGTCGCCGGAGAAGAAAGGTCAACTCTTTAGCATCTTCTCTTCTGATTTGGGTTAAGTTTTACAGTTTGCAGATTGAACTTTTTATTTAAATTTAATGTTACCTCGATTTTTTTTTTGTAAATTGTGAACTGTTTAGCGAGTACGAACACTAGCTAAATACTCATGAATTGCTACATTTCCTTTAACAAATCATCATCGTATCTATCGTAAATATGAAATAAAATACACACAAATATTTAGCTAGCTTCTTATCAAACGCGTCGTTACCTTTCTTCTCAACTACACACACACAAATATTTAGCTAGTTTATGCACCGAAAGAGTGCTTTGGGGCGCACCGAACGTTAGACCCGTACGGCGCGACCCAATATGGTATCGGCGCCCATGCCCATCAGCACTACGACGCTCCATGGGTGCCGCCGACGATTTCCAGGGTGGTGCTGACATGGATATACCGTATTTGGTACTCGACATGGCCAACCCTAGTGCGGATTCAAGAAGGAGCATACGAGACCCATGAAGCCCAAGGATAGTCCAAGACTAGAAACTATAGGAAAATAGGCAAATATTAGCCATATGGAGTAAACCGACATAGATCATTGTAACCGACCCAGGTATGGACTTTGAGATCTAGCCTACTATATAAGGGCTAGGATGAGCCACCGGGAAGGGCATCGAAATTCTTGTAGCATCACACATTGTTGCAAACCCTAATTCCAGTATAATCTCATTGACTATAGCCTTCAATCTATTTTTCGTCGGATACCTTGTTTGTCTGATAAGTCTTCGAAACCACCAACTCTCTCTCTTTCCTGAAAACCCAAGTCCATACTTATGAGCACTGCCGAGGTTAACCCTCGTCAATTGGTGCCATCTGTGGGAAGCTTGAGCGTTGGAAGTATGGATTCGACCACTTCATCATCAAGCAAGAACTCGACGACTTTAGATAACCACGTGTGCTTCGGGTCGATAAATTTTTGTCCGCATCCACCCATCCTTCTCCTGGATTTTGCCAACTTTGTCTAGGGTTTGGATCTGGTGATCGCATGCCTCGACTATCGCGTTGGCACGCAAGGAACTTTTCGCCTCTCAGATCCGGTCTATTCGGGTTCATCGGCGAACGAGTCGGCATCGGCCACAACAAAGTCGACATCATCCGTTGGCTCCACGAGCGAGGCAAACTCGATTCCACTGGTCATAAGCAACATCGTCGGCTCTACCACAAGTTTGCGAGATCTCACCAATCTATTCGACGGTGTCTCTTTTGGCTTCAGCAGTGACACATCATCTACTCGGGTGATCCAAATAACGGACCATGCGAACATCAACGACAACGAGCACGACGACGACAACGCGGATTCCGGAATCAGGAAAGTCGACTCATGCCCCGTTTTCGTACTAACGAAAACTACGTAGTCCATCATTAGGTGTGTATGGTCGATATAAGGCGAGGAGAAGATGACTATGAGGAAGAATCCGAGGACAAAGAAATCGATGGAAACGGTAATCCAAGGGCAGATCCCACCCACTTTGGTGTGGATGGGTAGAATCGGCCACCACCCGAACGCCACCAACAACCCGAGGATACTGCTGGTGGTGGTAGCAAAAACAGCGAGAATACTGGCAAAAACGGCAACAACGGAGGAGATAATAATGGTGCCTCACACGCTGAGGATTCACGAAGGCAACAGAGAGTCACGATGCAGATCTCGCAAGCCACCTGCGACAAAGGTGAAGGACACCATAGCTGGAAGATGTTTCCTGGGGCCAATGCTACCCGAGAAAAGTTCATGGCATATCAATATATGTTGCATGTGCAGAAGAGAGAACTGACAAAGATGATGCGGTAACTCGATGCTCATAAGGAGAGAGCCGGTTCTTCGAGTCTTCGGCGTGCCCAACTAAGCTCTTCTGGGCATTTCAGTGGCGAGCTTATGAATGTTGTTCACGTCGATCTGGCGAGGAGAAACGTCAGTAGTAATGAGTCAGTGACGTGTTGGCATAACTTGTGGCCGTCAAATATATTGTTCTTGTGATGCCCTGGTTATCAAGGGATCGCCACCGGATTTTCATTTGTACGCCCTGATGGCGTGTATTTCACACGTTCGTTGGGGAACCCCAAGAGGAAGGTATGATGCGCACAGCAGCAAGTTTTCCCTCAGAAAGAAACCAAGGTTTATCGAACCAGGAGGAGCCAAGAAGCACGTTGAAGGTTGATGGCGGCGGGATGTAGTGCGGCGCAACACCGGGGATTCCGGCGCCAACGTGGAACCTGCACAACACAACCAAAGTACTTTGCCCCAACGAAACGAGTGAGGTTGTCAATCTCACCGACTTGCTGTAACAAAGGATTAACCGTATTGTGTGGAAGATGATTGTTTGCAGAGAAAACGAGTAAAACAAGTATTGCGACAGATTTGTATTTCGAGTATTAAAAGAATGGACCGGGGTCCACAGTTCACTAGAGGTGTCTCTCCCATAAGATAAAAGCATGTTGGGTGAACAAATTACGGTCGGGCAATTGACAAATAGAGAGAGCATAACAATGCACATACATGTCATGATAAGTACGAGTGAGATTTAATTGGGCATTACGACAAAGTACATAGACCGCCATCCAACTGCATCTATGCCTAAAAAGTCCACCTTCGAGTTATCGTCCGAACCCCCTCCAGGTATTAAGTTGCAAAGCAACGAGACAATTGCATTAAGTATGGTGCGTAATGTAATCAACAACTACATCCTCGGACATAGCGCCAATGTTTTATCCCTAGTGGCAACGAGCACAACACAACCTTAGAACTTTTCGTCACTCGTCCCGAGTGTCAATGCGAGCATGAACCCACTATCGAGCATAAATACTCCCTCTTGGAGTTAAGAGCAAAAACTTGGCCAGCGCCTCTACTAGTAACGGAGAGCATGCAAGATCATAAACAACACATATGTAATAACTTGATAATTAACATGACATGGTATTCTCTATCCATCGGATCGCGGGCAAACACAACATAGAGTATTACAGATAGATGATCTTGATCATGTTAGGCAGCTCACAAGATCCGACAATGAAGCACAATGAGGAGAAGACAACCATCTAGCTACTGCTATGGACCCATAGTCCGAGGGTGAACTACTCACTCATCACTCCGGAGGCGACCATGGCGGTGTAGAGTCCTCCGGGAGATGAATCCCCTCTCCGGCAGGGTGCCGGAGGAGATCTCCAGAATCCCCCAAGATGGGATTGGTGGCGGCGGCGTCTCTGGAAGGTTTTCCGTATCGTGGTTTTTTCGCCTCAGGGGTTTCGCGATGGAGGCTTTAAGTAGGCGGAAGGGCAGAGTCGGAGGGCTGACGAGGGGCCCACACCATAGGGCGGCGCGGGCCCCCCTCTGGCCGCGCGGCCCTATGGTGGCGGCGCCTCGTCGCCCCACTTCGTATCCCTTTCGGTCTTCTGGAAG
Source organism: Lolium rigidum (assembly GCF_022539505.1). Lineage (NCBI taxonomy): Eukaryota > Viridiplantae > Streptophyta > Magnoliopsida > Poales > Poaceae > Lolium > Lolium rigidum. The sequence continues at coordinate 14,985,405 of NC_061508.1, read as the reverse complement.
CTTCGTGGCAAAATAGGACCCTGGGTCTTGATTTCGTCCAATTCCGAGAATATTTCGTTACTAGGATTTCTAAACCAAAAACAGCATAAAACAGAAGCGGCTCTTCGGCATCTTGTTAATAGGTTAGTTCCAGAAAATGCACGAATATGACATATGTGCATAAAACATGTAGGTATCATCAATAATATGGCATAGAACATAAGAAATTATCGATACGTCGGAGACGTATCAACATCCCCAAGCTTAGTTCTGCTCGTCCCGAGCAGGTAAAATGATAACAAAGATAATTTCGAAGTGACATGCCATCATAACCTTGATCATACTATTTGTAAACATATGTAGTGGATGCAGCGATCAAAACAATGGTAATGACATGAGTAAACAAGTGAATCATAAAGCAAAGACTTTTCATGAATAGTACTTCAAGACAAGCATCATAAGTCTTGCATAAGAGTTAACTCATAAAGCAATAAATCAAAGTAAAGGTATTGAAGCAACACAAAGGAAGATTAAGTTTCAGCGGTTGCTTTCAACTTGTAACATGTATATCTCATGGATAATTGTCAATATAGAGTAATATAACAAGTGCAATATGCAAGTATGTAGGAATCAATGCACAGTTCACACAAGTGTTTGCTTCTTGAGGTGGAGAGAGATAGGTGAAGCTGACTCAACATAAAAGTAAAGAGAATGGTCCTTCAAAGAGGAAAGCATCGATTGCTATATTTGTGCTAGAGCTTTTATTTTGAAAACATGAAACAATTTTGTCAACGGTAGTAATAAAGCATATGAGTTATGTAAATTATATCTTACAAGTTGCAAGTCTCGTGCATAGTATACTAATAGTGCCCGCACCTTGTCCTAATTAGCTTGGACTACCGGATCTTTGCAATGCACATGTTTTAACCAAGTGTCACAATGGGGTACCTCCATGCCGCCTGTACAAAGGTCTAAGGAGAAAGCTCGCATTTTGGATTTCTCGCTTTTGATTATTCTCAACTTAGACATCCATACGGGACAACATGGACAACAGATAATGGACTCCTCTTTAATGCATAAGCATGTGGCAACAATTATTATTCTCATATGAGATTGAGGATGTATGTCCAAAACTGAAACTTCCACCATGATTCATGGCTTTAGTTAGCGGCCCAATGTTCTTCTCTAACAATATGTATGCTCCAACCATTAAGGTGGTAGATCTCTCTTACTTCGGACAAGACGGACATGCATAGCAACTCACATGATATTCAACAAAGAATAGTTGATGGCGTCCCCGAAGCATGGTTATCGCACAACAAGCAACTTAATAAGAGATAAAGTGCATAAGTACATATTCAATACCACAATAGTTTTTAAAGCTATTTGTCCCATGAGCTATATATTGCAAAGGTGAATGATGGAATTTTAAAGGTAGCACTCAAGCAATTTACTTTGGAATGGCGGATAAATACCATGTAGTAGGTAGGTATGGTGGACACAAATGGCATAGTGGTTGGCTCAAGTATTTTGGATGCATGAGAAGTATTCCCTCTCGATACAAGGTTTAGGCTAGCAAGGTTATTTGAAACAAACACAAGGATGAACGGTACAGCAAAACTCACATAAAAGACATATTGTAAACATTATAAGACTCTACACCGTCTTCCTTGTTGTTCAAAACTCAATACTAGATATTATCTAGACTCTGGAGAAACCAAATATGCAAACCAAATTAGCAAGCTCTAAGTATTTCTTCATTAATGGGTGCAAAGTATATGATGCAAGAGCTTAAACATGAGCACAACAATTGCCAAGTATCAAATTATCCAAGTCATTTTAGAATTACTACATGTAGCATTTTCCAATTCCAACCATATAACAATTTAACGAAGAAGAAACTTCGCCATGAATACTATGAGTAGAGCCTAAGGACATACTTGTCCATATGCTACAGCGGAGCGTGTCTCTCTCCCATAAAGTGAATGCTAGGATCCATTTTATTCAAACAAAACAAAAACAAAAACAAACCGACGCTCCAAGCAAAGTGCATAAGATGTGACGGAATAAAAATATAGTTTCGGGGAGGAACCCGATAATGTTGTCGATGAAGAAGGGGATGCCTTGGGCATCCCCAAGCTTAGACGCTTGAGTCTTCTTAGAATATGCAGGGGTGAACCACCGGGCATCCCCAAGCTTAGAGCTTTCACTCTCCTTGATCATATTGCATCATACTCCTCTCTTGATCCTTGAAAACTTCCTCCACACCAAACTCGAAACAACTCATTAGAGGGTTAGTGCACAATAAAAATTCACATGTTCAGAGGTGACACAATCATTCTTAACACTTCTGGACATTGCATAAAGCTACTGGACATTAATGGATCAAAGAAATTCATCCAACATAGCAAAATAGGCAATGCGAAAATAAAAGGCAGAATCTGTCAAAACAGAACAGTCCGTAAAGATGGATTTTATTAGGGCACCAGACTTGCTCAAATGAAAATTCCCAAATTGAATGAAAGTTGCGTACATATCTGAGGATCATGCACGTAAATTGGATTAATTTTCTGAGCTACCTACAGGGAGGTAGACCCAGATTCGTGACAACGAAAGAAATCTGGAACTGCGCAGTAATCCAAATCTAGTACTTACTTTACTATCAAAGACTTTACTTGGCACAACAAAACTCAAAACTAAGATAAGGAGAGGTTGCTACAGTAGTAAACAACTTCCAAGACTCAAATATAAAACAAAAATACTGTAGTAAAAACATGGGTTGTCTCCCATAAGCGCTTTTCTTTAACGCCTTTCAGCTAGGCGCAGAAAGTGTATATCAAGTGTTTTCGAAGGGTGGTGCACCTACAGCGGGGTTTGGAGTTTTCTCAACCATGCATAGTATATTGGATACAGAAGTTTCAGCGTCTCCCTTTTCATTAGTCTTGGGCTTGCTACTCTCATCGAACAAATTTTCAGGAACAAGCCAAGCATAGTTATGTTCTAGTGCATCATTCATAGCTAGGAGTTTACATGGTATTGGTGCTTTGATCTCCCCACCATCATTAATATTATTAGTGTACCTTATTCTATCCATGTCCATTTTTCAAGGAGACCAACAAAATTAGTATGAGAACCAAGCATATTAAATTTAGCAAAGACCTTTCTAGCCTCTCTTGCTAGACCACCAAATTCTCTAAGAAGGGTTTCTAAAACAAAATCTTTCTTTTCCCCCTCTTCCAAATCACCAAGTGTAAGAAACATGTGTTGGATTATAGGATTGAGATTAACAAATTTAGTTTCCAACATGCGAACTAAAGCGAGCAGCAGCAATTTCATAAGTAGGAGCAAGTTCTACCAAGTGTCTATCTTCAAAATCTTCAACGGTACTAACATGATCGAAGAATTCTTCTATATTGTTTCTCCCAATGATAGACCCACGTCCTACCGGTATGTTTTTTGTGGTAAAATTAAAAGGAAACATGATGAATCAAGTAAGGTAAATGCAAGTAACTAATTTTTTTGTGTTTTTGATATAGCAAACAAGACAGTAAGTAAAGTAAAGCTAGCAACTAATTTTTTTGTGTTTTGATATAATGCAGCAAACAAAGTAGTAAATAAAATAAAGCAAGACAAAAACAAAGTAAAGAGATTGAGAAGTGGAGAATCCCCTTGCAGCGTGTCTTGATCTCCCCGGCAACGGCGCCAGAAAAAGAGCTTGATGGCGTGTATTTCACACGTTCGTTGGGGAACCCCAAGAGGAAGGTATGATGCGCACAGCGAGCAAGTTTTCCCTCGAAAAGAAACCAAGGTTTATCGAACCGAGGAGGAGCCAAGAAGCACGTTGAAGGTTGATGGCGGCGGGATGTAGTGCGGCGCAACACCGGGGATTCCGGCGCCAACGTGGAACCTGCACAACACAACCAAAGTACTTTGCCCCAACGAAACAGAGTGAGGTTGTCAATCTCACCGGCTTGTCTGTAACAAAGGATTAACCGTATTGTGTGGAAGATGATTGTTTGCGAGAGAAAACGATAAAACAAGTATTGCAACGAGATTTGTATTTCAGTATTAAAAGAATGGACCGGGGTCCACAGTTCACTAGAGGTGTCTCTCCCATAAGATAAAAGCATGTTGGGTGAACAAATTACGGTCGGGCAATTGACAAATAGAGAGAGCATAACAATGCACATACATGTCATGATAAGTACAGGTGAGATTTAATTGGGCATTACGACAAAGTACATAGACCGCCATCCAACTGCATCTATGCCTAAAAAGTCCACCTTCAGGTTATCGTCCGAACCCCTCCCAGTATTAAGTTGCAAAGCAACAGACAATTGCATTAAGTATGGTGCGTAATGTAATCAACAACTACATCCTCGGACATAGCGCCAATGTTTTATCCCTAGTGGCAACAGCACAACACAACCTTAGAACTTTCTCATCACTCGTCCCAGGTGTCAATGCGGGCATGAACCCACTATCGAGCATAAATACTCCCTCTTGGAGTTAAGAGCAAAAACTTGGCCGAGCCTCTACTAATAACGGAGAGCATGCAAGATCATAAACAACACATATGTAATAACTTGATAATTAACATAACATGGTATTCTCTATCCATCGGATCCCGACAAACACAACATAGAGTATTACGGATAGATGATCTTGATCATGTTAGGCAGCTCACAAGATCCAACAATGAAGCACAATGAGGAGAAGACAACCATCTAGCTACTGCTATGGACCCATAGTCCGAGGGTGTGATACGTCTCCGACGTATCGATAATTTCTTATGTTCTATGCCATATTATTGATGATACCTACATGTTTTATGCACACTTTATGTCATATTCGTGCATTTTCTGGAACTAACCTATTAACAAGATGCCGAAGTGCGAGTTGCTGTTTTCTGCTGTTTTTGGTTTCAGAAATCCTAGTAACGAAATATTCTCGGAATTGGAAGAAACAAAGACCCAGGGGCCTATTTCGCCACGAACCTTCCAGAAGACCGAAGAGCATACGAAGTGGGGCCACGAGGTGACCAAACCACATGGCGGCGCGGCCAAGGGGGGGCCCGCGCCGCCCTATGGTGTGGGCCCCTCGTCAGGGCCCCGACTCGCCCTTCCGCCTACTTAAAGCCTCCGTCGCGAAACCCCCGATGCGAAAAACCACGATACGGAAAACCTTACCGAGACGCCGCCGCCGCCGATCCCATCTCGGGGGATTCCGGAGATCTCCTCCGGCACCTCTGCCGGAGAGGGGATTCATCTCCCGGAGGACTCTACACCGCCATGGTCGCCTCCGGAGTGATGAGTGAGTAGTTCACCCCCGGACTATGGGTCCATAGCAGTAGCTAGATGGTTGTCTTCTCCTCATTGTGCTTCATTGATTGGATCTTGTGAGCTGCCTAACATGATCAAGATCATCTATCTGTAATACTCTATGTTGTGTTTGTTGGGATCCGATGGATAGAGAATACCATGTCATGTTAATTATCAAGTTATTACATATGTGTTGTTTATGATCTTGCATGCTCTCCGTTACTAGTAGAGGCTCTGGCCAAGTTTTTGCTTTTAACTCCAAGAGGGAGTATTTATGCTCGATAGTGGGTTCATGCCTGCATTGACACACGGGACGAGTGACGAAAGTTCTAAGGTTGTGTTGTGCTCGTTGCCACTTGTTATCACCGGAATTTGACCAAGGCGAGAGGTGGGCG
>NC_061508.1:14959406-14979610 GCF_022539505.1 Lolium rigidum | reverse complement strand
TAATTTAATAAAAGTTTTTGTTGGTTCCAAAAATTTGGAACTAGGGAAATTCATTTTGTTTGTTTTGAAATTTTTGGGATGTTACACATCGATTGTATGCATTAGAGTTGGAAGAATTGTCCTGCCGCATGGCATGGACAGTTCCAAGACCCAAAAAGGATTCCACCATAATCCTTGAAGCTGTGGCTGACTATGAAGCTCGAATTTGAGATGCTTTTTTCGGATTGCCCGGTATGTTGAACGACATCAACGTTGTCCAACGATCACCCTTAATGAGCAGAATTGCTTTGGGTGATACTCTACCGGTTTAGTTTCAAGCCAATGGGCACACATAGAACTTTGGGTACTTCCTAGCCGACGACATGTACCCAAAGTGGAAAACATTTGTGAAGCCATTTGTGAAACCATCTGGTAAGAAACAAGTTCAATTCCACAATGCACAAGAGGCGGCAAGAAAAGATGTTGAGAGAGCATTTAGGATTTTGCAAGCCCAATTCGCTTTTGTTCGAGGACCAGCTAGATTTTGGGATCAAGAGGTCCTTTGGCACATCATGAATGCATGTATTATCATGCATAACATGATCATCGAAGATGACCATGGTCAAGACAATGACTGCTTGCACTATGAGTTGATGGGCCGACCAGTTCGAGTGCATAGGAGAGAAGAGAGAGTTGCCAAGTTTATTGCCTCCTACAAAGCTATTCGGAAGGAGGAAACTCATCTTGACCTTCAAAATGATCTGATCGAAGAGTGGTGGGCATGGAATGGGCAGCAATAATTATATTTCATTTCTAGTTGTTGTATTTCATTTATTCACGGTTTGTTGTATTAGCAATAATTTTTTATTTCATATTGTTGTAATAAACTATTTATATTTGATTTTTTTGATTGTGTTTGATCTTCAAAGCGACTTTCTAGTTATTATTTTATGTTTGTGCATGTGCCAGCCCGCTGCATTTTACTGCACCTGGAATTGACACATTTTGCGCGTGCTAAACATTGCAGCACCTGGTGAAGCGATTTGCAAAGGCACGCGTTAAAACTGGAAAAATGACGCTGCATAATTGTTTTACCGCGGGGCGCAAGCGCGCATCTGTTGGAGATGCTCTTAAACCTTCAATTTCTAAACAATATACATCAACTCACATCAATTGGCAAGAGTAACTGCTGGGATATGCCAACTAGGTATACAACGACGGGGTCATGATTTTGGTAAGCCCGGGTGGTTCAAAGATGGTGGTGAGGCATACAACTCATCGTGCGGCCCAATTGCCGGATTACGAAGGTGAGATCCGTCCTGGAGACGAAGTTGTCAGATTCAGCCCATGATTAAGGACGGTCCGATACGTGATGTGCAAGACAAGGAATCCTTTACAACTAATGAGAAACTGATTAAGTTATGAATTAATCTTAGTAGGGTGCTCCAATTTGGATATTATAGATTAGGGATTTCTATTTTCGTGCCCTCGGGTTCTTAGTTGTGCTCAGTTTTCCCCAGCTCCTTAGTTTTTCCTCAGTTTTCCCCAAGACCTTGTCTGAAACCCGCAGAAGGAGCTCGGACGGAAGGAATCCGTTAAGTTGACCGTTCCGTGCTGACGAGTGGGGTCGTGTCATTTGTGGGGCCGCGTCGTGTGAGGCTGGTAGGAAGGAACCGCGTGGGACGGGACGAGACCGTGTTTGTGTGGCCATAGCGTGTGGGGCCGTAGCGTGTGGAGCCGTGTGGGTCCGGGACGTGGGCACGAGTGGTTTCTATCTCTTTCGCCCAGATTAGCAGTTTTCAATGTACCTTTTTCCTCTCTCTCGCTCGACCTCATTCATATTTGATAGCCCAAATTGGTAGCAAATCTAGAGCAGCTTCTCCTTCTGTTTTTTAACGCCATTTATTTCTTTATGCCTTCATTTTTACCCAATTAGGTAGGAAATCTAGGGCACAAATCCAGAGAAAATATAGGATAAGCTGCATACAGCAGCCAACATAGCATAGATATATTCACGACAGATCCAACAGTAGTACCGATAGAACCCTACAACATAAGCTACATTTTACATGAATTTAAGCTGCTCTACAGATAGAGCAGTCACATACAGAGAGTGCAATAGGCATGTTCAACGCCTCCAGGTAGCACCTGTGACTCGCTTAGAGGTTGAGTTGGTGAATCCCAAGTGCTTTATTTTTGGCCATGAACGCATGCACGTTCACGGTCGTTCCAACTCTAGCGCCGCATCTGCCAATGGATTCAGCATGGTTCACCAGGCAGTTGAAGTCGGTGGCACGGAGCTTCCTGTTGCGAAGGGTACTTGTAAATGCCTCGAGCAAAGGGGCCATCGTAATGGCCGGACTCGCAGCCTCCGAGGACGTGACGAGTCTTGGTGTGGAAGGACTCGTCGTCGTTGTCGACGTCAGCTGCTCTGCACTGTCACGTAGGACCAAAGATCGTGCAAAAAACACGGAGTCAATTGCAACGATGATGGAACAGAGAGTGAACAAAGATCATGCATGATAATATGGGCTCGAAAAAAGAGGTAGCCTCGGTTACATTGGACACACTTATATCCAGGATTTGAGTCGAGTAAACCAAAGATCATGCACAACAAATTTGTACACACCAATTGTTTACTGACCAAACCCTGAATCAATTTGTGCCCAAATATTCATCATCATCGGTACAAATCTTAAACAAAAGCAAATCACAAACACTAATAACGCAAGATCTAACACAAAAGGATTGAACTAGGAACAGACGCACCCTAATAACGCAAGATCTAACACAAATGGATTGAACTAGGAACAGACGAACCCTAATAACGCTAGATCTAACACAAAAGGATTGAAATGGGATAAGAACAAGGGAGCAAAGGGTTACCTCCGGCTCGTCGTCGACGATGCTGGTGTCGTAGGGATTCTTCGGCGCGACGTACGGCACTGATTCGTACGGGTTCCAAGCGACGGGGGCCTGGACGGTGGCGGCGGCCGATGCGCCGACGGCTGATGCGTCGGCTGCTACGTTAGAAGCAGCGACAGGGGCCTGGACGGGGGGGGGCAGCGGCCGATGCGCCGACAATGGGCATCTCATTCTTGTCCATTGATACGTCTCCAACGTATCGATAATTTCTTGTGTTCCATGCCACATTATTGATGTTATCTACATGTTATATGCACACTTTATGTCATATTCATGCATTTTCTGGAACTAACCTATTAACAAGATGCCGAAGTGCCAGTTCCTGTTTTCTGCTGTTTTTGGTTTCAGAAATCCTAGTAATGAAATATTCTCGGAATCGGACGAAATCAACGCCAAAGATCTTAGAATCCCCGGAAGCATCCAGAACACACGAGAGGGACCAGAGGGGGGGCACGGAGCCCACCACACCATACCTCGGCGCGGCCTAGGGGGCCCGCGCCCCCCTAGGGTTTGGCCAGCCCTTCGACCCCTGGCGCCGCCTCTTCGCCTATAAGAAGCCCCTGGATCAGAAAACCGGATACCAATTGACGAAACCCACAGAAACCTGCCAGAGCCGCCGCCATCGCGAAGCCAAGATCTGGGGGACAGGATCTCTGTTCCGGCACGCTGCCGGAGCGGGGAAGTGCCCCCGGAAGGCTTCTCCATCGACACCGCTGCCATCTCCATCGACACCGCTGCCATCTCCACCGCCATCTTCATCACCGCAGCTGCTCCCATGAGGAGGGAGTAGTTCTCCATCGAGGCTCGGGGCTGTACCGGTAGCTATGTGGTTCATCTCTCTCCTATGTAGTTCAATACAATAATCTCATGAGCTGCCTTACATGATTGAGATTCATATGATGATGCTTGTAATCTAGATGTCATTATGCTAGTCAAGTGAGTTTTACTTATGTGATCTCCGGAGACTCCTCGTCCCACGTGTGTAAAGGTGACAGTGTGTGCACCGTGTGGGTCTCTTAGGCTAGATTTCACGAGAATACTTATTCACTGTTGAATGGCATAGTGAGGTGCTTATTTATATCTCTTTATGATTGCAGCATGTTGTATCACAATTTATCTATGTGCTACTCTAGTGATGTGTTATTAAAGTAGTTTTATTCCTCCTGCATGTGTGCAAAGGTGACAGTGCGTGCACCGTGTTAGTACTTGGTTTATGCTATGATCATGATCTCTTGTAGATTATGGAGTTAACTATTGCTATGATAATATTGATGTGATCTATTCCTCCTACATATGCATGAAGGTGACGAGTGTGCATGCTATGCTAGTACTTGGTTTAGTAGCGTTGATCTATCTTACACTAAAGGTTACTTAAACATGAGCATTATTGTGGAGCTTGTTAACTCCGGCATTGAGGGTTCGTGTAATCCTACGCAATGTGTTCATCATCCAACAAAAGTGTAGAGTATGCATTTATCTGTTATGTTATGTGATCGATGTTGAGAGTGTCCACTAGTGAAAGTCTATTCCCTAGGCCTTGTTCCTAAATACTGCTGAGTTACTACTCGCTTGTTTACTACTCGCTGCGTTACTACTACCTGCGTTACTACTCGCTTGTTTACTTGTTTTACTCGCGTTACTATCTGCTGCAATACCACCACCATCAACTACACGCCAAGCACTTTTCCGGCACCGTTGCTACTGCTCATACTTATTTATACCACCCGTATTTCACTATCTCTTCGCCGAACTAGTGCACCTATTTGGTGTGTTGGGGACACAAGAGACTTCTTGCTTTGTGGTTGCAGTGGTTGCATGAGAGGGATATCTTTGACCTCTTCCTCCCTGAGTTCGATAAACCTTGGGTATCCACTTAAGGGAAACTTGCTCGCTGTTCTACAAACCTCTCGCTCTTGGAGGCCCAACACTCGTCTACAGGAAAGGAGGGGAACGTAGACATCAAGCACTTTTCACGGCGCCGTTGCCGGGGAGGAAAGGTAAAAAGGCTCTCATACTACGGTCTCGGTGTAAAGTATTTTTCTGGCGCCGTCGTGTGTGTGCTCAAAGCTATTTCCTTTAGATCCCGCAATTGCATCTTGTTGTTTCTTGTTTACACTAGTTTGGCATAATGTACAAGAGTGAGCTTCTTATTCTATTTCCTGATTTAAAACATGGATTGTTTGATGCGAAAATTAAAAAACCTATGAAATCTTCTTTGCATGCTGGTAGTAATATTAGTATGAACACTTCGAACACCATTATTGATAATGATATAGAAAGTTCTAAGCTTGGGGAAGCTGGTTTTCATGATCTTTTTAGTCCCCCAAGCATTGAGGAGAAAATTTTCTTTGATGATACTTTGCCTCCTATTTGTGATGATTATAATAGTGGTCTTTTGATGCCACCTACTATGGAGAGTAAATTTTGTTGTGATTATACTATGCCTCCTACACTTGATGAGAATAATAATGATAGCTACTTTGTTGAATTTGCTCCCACTACAACTAATAAAATTGATTATGCTTATGTGGAGAGTAATAATTTTATGCATGAGACTCATGATAAGAATGCTTTATGTGATAGTTATATTGTTGAGTTTGCTCATGATGCTACTGAAAGTTATTATGAGAGAGGAAAATATGGTTGTAGAAATTTTCATGTTACTTAAATGCCTCTCTATGTGCTGAAATTTTTGATGCTACACTTGTTTTATCTTCCTATGCTTGTTACTTTGCTCTTCATGAACTTGTTTATTTACAAGATTCCCATGCATAGGAAGCATGTTAGACTTAAATGTGTTTTGAATTTGCCTCTTGGTGCTCTCTTTTGCTTCAAATACTATTTCTTGCGAGTGCATCATTAAAACTGCTGAGCCCATCTTAACGGCTAAAAAGAAAGAACTTCTTGGGAGATAACCCATGTGTTATTTTGCTACAGTACTTTGTTTTATATTTGTGTCTTGGAAGTTGTTTACTACTGTAGCAACCTCTCCTTATCTTAGTTTTGAGTTTTGTTGTGCCAAGTTAAGTCTTTGATAGAAAAGTAAGTACTAGATTTGGATTACTGCGCAGTTCCAGATTTCTTTGCTGTCACGAATCTGAGCCCACTGCCCTGCAGGAAGCTCAGAAAATTATGCCAATTTACGTGCATGATCCTCAGATATGTACGCAACTTTCATTCAATTTGAGCATTTTCATTTGAGCAAATCTGGTGGCCTAATAAAATCCATCTTTACGGACTGTTCTGTTTTGACAGATTCTGCCTTTTATTTCGCATTGCCTCTTTTGCTATGTTGGATGAATTTCTTTGATCCATTAATGTCCAGTAGCTTTATGCAATGTCCAGAAGTGTTAAGAATGATTGTGTCACCTCTGAACATGTTAATTTTTATTGTCCACTAACCCTCTAATGAGTTGTTTCGAGTTTGGTGTGGAGGAAGTTTTCAAGGGTCAAGAGAGGAGGATGATATACTATGATCAAGGAGAGTGAAAGCTCTAAGCTTGGGGATGCACCCGGTGGTTCACCCCTGCATATATCAAGAAGACTCAAGCGTCTAAGCTTGGGGATGCCCAAGGCATCCCCTTCTTCATCGACAAATTATCAGAGTTCCTCCCCTGAAACTATATTTTTATTCGGCCACATCTTATGTGCTTTACTTGGAGCGTCTGTGTGCTTTTGTTTTTATTTTTGTTTGAATAAATTGGATTACATCATGCTTGTGTGGGAGAGAGACACGCTCCGCTGGTTCATATGAACACATGTGTTCTTAGCTCATAATATTCATGGCGAAGTTTCCTCTTCGTTAAATTGTTATATGGTTGGAATTGGAAAATGATACATGTAGTAATTGCTATAATGTCTTGGGTAATGTGATACTTGGCAATTGTTGTGCTCATGTTTAAGCTCTTGCATCATATACTTTGCACCTATTAGTGAAGAATACATAGAGCATGCTAAAATTTGGTTTGCATAATTGGTCTCTCTAAAGTCTAGATAATTTCTAGTTTTGAGTTTGAACAACAAGGAAGACGGTGTAGAGTCTTATAATGTTTTCAATATGTCTTTTATGTGAGTTTTGCTGCACCAGTTCATCCTTGTGTTTGTTTCAAATAACCTTGCTAGCCTAAACCTTGTATCGAGAGGGAATACTTCTCATGCATCCAAATACTTGAGCCAACACTATGCCATTTGTGTCCACCATACCTACCTACTACATGGTATTTCCCGCCATTCCAAAGTAAATTGCTTGAGTGCTACCTTTAAACAATTCAAAATTTATTACCTCTTATTTGTGTCAATGTTTTATAGCTCATGAGGAAGTATGTGGTGTTTATCTTTCAATCTTGTTGGGCAACTTTCACCAATGGACTAGTGGCTTCATCCGCTTATCCAATAATTTTGCAAAAAGAGCCGGCAATGGGATTCCCAGTCCCAAATTAATTAACAAAAATAGACACTCCTCCATGGTATGTGATTGTTGGACGGCACCCGAAGGATTCGGTTAGCCATGGCTTGTGTAAGCAAAGGTTGGGAGGAGTGTCATCATAATAAAACTAAAATAAAAAGGCACTCCTTCATGGTATGAGATTGTTGGCAGGCACCCGAGGATTCGGTTAGCCATGGTTTGTGAAAGAAAGGTTGGAAGGAGTGCCATCCAAAAATAAAATAAAATGGGAGCCGCTCTTTGAAGGTTTTTCTGGCAAGGGGGTTAGAGTACCCGCTACCATTCGTTGACAACAACATACACCTCTCAAAACTTTATTTTTATGCTCTCTTTATGTTTTCAAAATCAAAGCTCTAGCACAAATATAGCAATCGATGCTTTCCTCTTTGAAGGACCATTCTTTTACTTTTATTGTTGAGTCAGCTTCACCTATTTCTCTCCACCTCAAGAAGCAAACACTTGTGTGAACTGTGCATTGATTCTTACATATTTGCATATTGCACTTGTTATATTGCTTTGCATTGACAATTATCCATGAGATATACATGTTATAAGTTGAAAGCAACCGCTGAAACTTCATCTTCCTTTGTGTTGCTTCAATGCCTTTACTTTGAATTATTGCTTTATGAGTTAACTCTTATGCAAGACTTATTGATGCTTGTCTTGAAGTGCTATTCATGAAAAGTCTTTGCTATATGATTCAGTTGTTTACCCATGTCATATCCATTGTTTTGATCGCTGCATTCACTACATATGCTGTACAAATAGTATGATCAAGTTTATGATGGCATGTCACTCCAGAAATTATCTTTGTTATCGTTTTACCTGCTCGGGACGAGCAGAACTAAGCTTGGGGATGCCGATACGTCTCCAACGTATCGATAATTTCTTGTGTTCCATGCCACATTATTGATGTTATCTACATGTTATATGCACACTTTATGTCATATTCGTGCATTTTCCGGAACTAACCTATTAACAAGATGCCGAAGTGCCGCTTCTCGTTTTCTCGCTGTTTTTGGTTTCGTAAATCCTAGTAACGAAATATTCTCGGAATCGGACGAAATCAACGCCAAAGATCTTAGAATCCCCGGAAGCATCCAGAACACACGAGAGGGACCGGAGGGGGGCACAGGCCCACCACACCATACCCGGCGCGGCCTAGGGGGCCCGCGCCCCCTAGGGTTTGGCCAGCCCTTCGACCCCCGGCGCCGCCTCTTCGCCTATAAGAAGCCCCCGGATCAGAAAACCCGATACCAATTGACGAAACCCACGTAAACCTGCCGGAGCCGCCGCCATCGCGAAGCCAAGATCCGGGGGACAGGATCTCTGTTCCGGCACGCTGCCGGAGCGGGGAAGTGCCCCGGAAGGCTTCTCCATCGACACCGCTGCCATCTCCATCGACACCGCTGCCATCTCCACCGCCATCTTCATCACCGCTGCTGCTCCCATGAGGAGGGAGTAGTTCTCCATCGAGGCTCGGGGCTGTACCGGTAGCTATGTGGTTCATCTCTCTCCTATGTAGTTCAATACAATAATCTCATGAGCTGCCTTACATGATTGAGATTCATATGATGATGCTTGTAATCTAGATGTCATTATGCTAGTCAAGTGAGTTTTACTTATGTGATCTCCGGAGACTCCTCGTCCCACGTGTGTAAAGGTGACAGTGTGTGCACCGTGTGGGTCTCTTAGGCTAGATTTCACGGAATACTTATTCACCGTTGAATGGCATAGTGAGGTGCTTATTTATATCTCTTTATGATTGCAGCATGTTGTATCACAATTTATCTATGTGCTACTCTAGTGATGTGTTATTAAAGTAGTTTTATTCCTCCCGCATGTGTGCAAAGGTGACAGTGCGTGCACCGTGTTAGTACTTGGTTTATGCTATGATCATGATCTCTTGTAGATTATGGAGTTAACTATTGCTATGATAATATTGATGTGATCTATTCCTCCTACATATGCATGAAGGTGACAAGTGTGCATGCTATGCTAGTACTTGGTTTAGTAGCGTTGATCTATCTTACACTAAAGGTTACTTAAACATGAGCATTATTGTGGAGCTTGTTAACTCCGGCATTGAGGGTTCGTGTAATCCTACGCAATGTGTTCATCATCCAACAAAAGTGTAGAGTATGCATTTATCTCGTTCGTTATGTGATCGATGTTGAGAGTGTCCACTAGTGAAAGTCTATTCCCTAGGCCTTGTTCCTAAATACTCGCTGAGTTACTACCGCTTGTTTACTACCGTCTTGCGTTACTACTCATCGCGTTACTACGCTTGTTTACTCGTTTTATCTGCGTTACTACTCGTCTGCAATACCACCACCATCAACTACACGCCAAGCACTTTTCCGGCACCGTTGCTATCGCTCATACTTATTTATACCACCTGTATTTCACTATCTCTTCGCCGAACTAGTGCACCTATTTGGTGTGTTGGGGACACAAGAAACTTCTTGCTTTGTGGTTGCAGGGTTGCATGAGAGGGATATCTTTGACCTCTTCCTCCCTGAGTTCGATAAACCTTGGGTATCCACTTAAGGGAAACTTGCTGCTGTTCTACAAACCTCTGCTCTTGGAGGCCCAACACTGTCTACAGGAAAGGAGGGGGAACGTAGACATCATCCATCGCCGGCGGTTTTATTCGGGATTTTTTCTTCGGTTGTGGAGAAGATGATGGGATAGGAGAGGCGGTTGCAGTGAGAACGTGCGTCGAGGGAGAGAAAAAGGGCTCTATAAATACGAAGGTGGCGTGTACCGCAACACGCGTCCGCTATGCACGGCTGCAGCGTGCACCGCGACACAAGTCTAACCCTGGGACGTTTGGTGTACTGAGTTATAACCTCATGCCTTATACAGAAATTTTATCTGTACTCAGTTTTCCCCTCGAGTACTTAGACTGACAAGTGCAATATACTCAGTTTTACCCTCAAGTAGCTGGTCAACATAGAGTCAACAAATGAGATTAACATATCTAATTGAGTCATTTCATGCGCAAAAAAATCCAAAAAAATAAAAACATAGTGGCACCTACTCATGGAGTCTTCCTACGCAACCTGCCACCTAGAAAACCTTAACAAACATATATGAATCAAGTTTTACCACAAATTGCCACTTCTCAGAATCACTAGTGTAGCTATGAAGATGCATGGTCACTCAAACCCCTTTGCAAAACATCTTCCCCAAAAACATAGTTTGTCTAAATGATACCATAATTATCACACTCATGTATATTTGAATTGCAAATAATTTGATGTAGCCCAATATGAATTATATTGTACAAAACACGCAATTTTCATTTTGTAATTCTTTTGTTTGAATCCCTTAGTCTATTTACTATTTATGTGCCCTTGGATTCTTAGTACTACTCAGTTTTCCCCTCAAGTTCTTCACAAATGCTCTAAGAAGCCCAAACTTATCCTGATTGGTTGAGCCGTTGTCACACGGATCGACTCCACGAACCGTTGATCAACTGATCTAACGGGCAGTATACCCCTCCCCGTCTCTTCGTGGCCACCCCTCTCTCTCTCTCTTCGTGGCCACCCCTCTCTCTCTCTGTCGGTGGATGCATTATTGTCACCCATCTAACAATTATCAACTATATTTCGCTTTCGTTTTCTTTTAGGGGATATAGTTTTGGTAATTTGAAACGGCCCAAAAGTGGTATAATTTTGGTATAAACATGAGGCATACATATTTGCGGATTTCGGTGAATGCATTATTGTCACCCCTCTAACAATTATCAACTATCTTTCGCTTTTCTTTTCTTTTAGGGGATATAGTTTGGGATATAGTTTTGGTAATTTGAAATGGCCCAAAAGTGGTATAATTTTGGTATAAACATGAGGCATACATATTTGCGGATTTCGGTGAATGCATTATTGTCACCCCTCTAACAATTATCAACTATCTTTCGCTTTCCTTTTCTTTTAGGGGATATAGTTTTGGTAATTTGAAACGGCCCAAAAGTGGTATAATTTTGGTATAAATATGAGGCATACATATTTGCGGATTTCGGTGAATGCATTATTGTCACCCCTCTAACAATTATCAACTATCTTTCGCTTTCATTTTCTTTTAGGGGATATAGTTTTGGTAATTTGAAACGGCCCAAAAGTGGTATAATTTTGGTATGAACATGAGGCATACATATTTGCGGATTTCGGTGAATGCATTATTGTCACCCCTCTAACAATTATCAACTATCTTTCGCTTTCCTTTTCTTTTAGGGGATATAGTTTGGGATATAGTTTTGGTAATTTGAAACGGCCCAAAAGTGGTATAATTTTGGTATAAACATGAGGCATACATATTTGCGGATTTCAGAGAATGCATTATTGTCACCCCTCTAACAATTATCAACTTTCTTTAGCATTCCAATATAGTTGGTAATTTCGGTGAATGCACACAGTAACTATGAAAACAACTACAAGTACATGTAACTGAATAATGGATTTGTAACAAGGTATCCCTTGTAACAACTTCTAGCGCCTGGTGAGCAATGATAAGAATCCGATCGCAATTATACAACGTGAAAAACAACCAGCCATCAGATTAGCTTGCTTCTTCAACTCGATCAGCTGCCTTAACTGCTTGTTCATTTTCTTCGCTCTCCCTTCACTTCCACCAGTCCCGCATTGGGAGCATTAGGCATAATCGGAACGGCTCCTCTCTCCGCCGCATTCTCTACGAGCAAGTCCCCCTCCCAAATTGCGCTCCCCAATAGCGCCAATTGATTCCCGCAATTGAAGCCTCGCGAACGTACACATCGATCCACTCGAAATACCCGCATTTCTTCGAGGATCTGAAAACAACAACGTGAACCCTAAATCCCAAATTCGAGGGAATAACAAGAAAATCGAGACAAAACAGAGAAATTGGAGCGAGATCTAGCCTTATCCCCCTCTCTATATGGCAAGCTCTCGCATGCAAGGAACTCACGTCCACGGTTGCCGTTCTCGTCCGTCTTACAAATCGACCGCTTCAGAGGCTCCTGGCGTGGGCAGTCAGGGCATCTTGTCAAAGGCACGGGTCCATACTGCGGCCATGAAGAACGGGAGGTCGAAGAGAAACTAGACATCACACGCCTGCCGGAGAAGGGCTGCCGCTGGCGGAGAAGAAGAACAATGGGGCGCGGGGAAAGAAAGGGGAAGCAATGGCACGGGCACGGGCGCCGGGAAAGAAAGGGGAAGCAATGGCACGGGCACGGGCGCGGGGCTGGCTCGGGCTCCCATTTTGCAACGGTCACCTGGGTAAGCTGTGAGTCCGGCGCGCTAACGTGGTCAAGTTGTGGGTCCCACGATGATCTGGATAAGTGAAGACGTGTCCACTACGGGGCACCAATAGCGGCCCCACTTGCCAGCACCAACCAACGTCAACTAAACGGGAATCCTCCGTCCGAGCTCCTTCTGCGGGTTTCAGACAAGATCTTGGGGAAAACTCATGAAAAACTAAGGAGCTGGGGAAAACTGAGTATAACTAAGGACCCGAGGGCACGAAAATAGAAGTCCCTATAGATTATATAGCAAATATAACACTTCATTTTTTTATTCTATAAAATAAAACCCGTGATGCGCAAATAAAATAAAGAGCTCCAGCGCTAAAAAAATTAGGGGTGACAAAGCAATCGAAAGTCCACGCCAGTAGTAACGATGTATCTGTGACGATCAAAGAAGTAACACACCACGTCAGTATTTGTCCATGAATTACCATGTGACATTAAAAGAGAGCGTCAAGGGTAGCAGCCTACTGAAGGGCTACGACAAAAGCTCGCGCGATAATGTACTGCTTACAAACACTTTACAAAAACCGTCGTCAGTGGTTATGTTATTTTATTTTTTTTGAACGGGGAGAGGTCCCGAAGGACCCAAATACTGCTCTATTCATCAGCGGTGATTTTACATTTTACATAAAGGACCTCAAAAAGAAAAGACATTACAACTTGGTCCAAAAATCTTGCAAAAAGGACACTATGAAGATTTGCAGAAACGCCATCGAGTCCTCCGTCTTCATCATCACCGCCCGCGCTAAACCACCTCAGAGCACGACGACCAGCCTCAGCACCGGGGATGAAACCACTTGGCCTGAGGAAGGTTTGAACCGCCACGTCGAGGAAGAAGGGCCTCCACTGAAGGAGATTGAAGACGCACAAGCGCAGAAGCTGCACCGGCGTGTGGAGTGGCCGCCATCTCAGCCGAAGATCACAGCAGCCAAGGTTTGCTGCCATGTATGAACTCCACAAAGCAGCATCACATACTATCCCCAGAGATCTAGATCCCGTCGGTAGCCCCATCAATCCGCCACCATGACGGCCATCCAGGACATAACCAAGAAGATCTCGATCTCCACCATAGCCAACAAGCTTATTTAAGCCGCTTCCTCCAGATCCGCCACAGATCACCACCGTCCACCATGGACAGCAGCAGAGCAGCAGGAGGAGGGCTCTCCAACCGTCGCTCGGGGACGATGGAGAACGAGGCGGAGACGGCATACAGCCAGACGCCATGGAGGCAAAACACAAACCCAAGACACCTAAACCTAGCCTACACCTGTACAGGGAGGGGACCCTCACCCTACTCGACGCCGGCCACCGCCGGAGAAGAGAGAGGAGGGGCCAGCCGGCCCAAGATCTGGAAGAGAAGAGGAGATGGGGAGGGTCGAGAGCTGTGGGAGAGAGACACTGAATCCAGTGGTTATGTAGAAAGGACGTGATACGTCTCCGACGTATCGATAATTTCTTATGTTCTATGCCATATTATTGATGATACCTACATGTTTTATGCACACTTTATGTCATATTCGTGCATTTTCTGGAACTAACCTATTAACAAGATGCCGAAGAGCCAGCTTGCTGTTTTCTCGTTTTTGGTTTCAGAAATCCTAGTAACGAAATATTCTCGGAATTGGACGAAATCAAGACCCAGGGTCCTATTTTGCCACGAACCTTCCAGAAGACCGAAAGGGATACGAAGTGGGCGACGAGGCGCCGCCACCATAGGGCCGCGCGGCCAGAGGGGGCCCCGCGCCGCCCTATGGTGTGGGCCCCTCGTCGCCCCTCCGACTCGCCCTTCCGCCTACTTAAAGCCTCCGTCGCGAAACCCCCGAGGCGAAAAAACCACGATACGGAAAACCTTCCGTAGACGCCGCTGCCGCCAATCCCATCTCGGGGGATTTCGGAGATCTCCTCCGGCACCCCGCCGGGAGAGGGATTCATCTCCGGAGGACTCTACACCGCCATGGTCGCCTCCGGAGTGATGAGTGAGTAGTTCACCCCGATGCGTGTAGTTGACACGTCCGTTGGGAACCCCAAGAGGAAGGTGTGATGCGCACAGCGGCAAGTTTCCTCAGTAAGAAACCAAGGTTTAATCGAATCCAGTAGGAGTCAAGAAGCACGTTGAAGGTTGATGGCGGCGGATGTAGTGCGGCGCAACACCGCAGATTCCGGCGCCAACGTGGAACCCGCACAACACAACCAAAGTACTTTGCCCCAACGAAACAGAGTGAGGTTGTCAATCTCACCGGCTTGCCGTAACAAAGGATTAACCGTATTGTGTGGAAGATGATTGTTTGCAGAGAAAATAGTAAAACAAGTATTGCAACAGATTTGTATTTCAAGCATTAAAAGAATGGACCGGGGTCCACAGCTCACTAGAGGTGTCTCTCCCATAAGATAAAAGCATGTTGGGTGAACAAATTACAGATCGGGCAATTGACAAATAGAGAGGGCATAACAATGCACATACATGACATGATAAGTATAGTGAGATTTAATTGGGCATTACGACAAAGTACATAGACCGCCATCCAACCGCATCTATGCCTAAAAAGTCCACCTTCAGTGTTATCATCCGAACCCCTCCAAGTATTAAGTTGCTAACAACGGACAATTGCATTAAGTATGGTGCGTAATGTAATCAACAACTACATCCCTGGACATAGCGCCAATGTTTTATCCCTAGTGGCAACAAAGACAACACAACCTTAGAACTTTCTCGTCACCGTCCCAGGTGTCAATGCGTGCATGAACCCACTATCGAGCATAAATACTCCCTCTTGGAGTTAAAAGCAAAAACTTGGCCAGAGCCTCTACTAGTAACGGAGAGCATGCAAGATCATAAACAACACATATGTAATAACTTGATAATTAACATGACATGGTATTCTCTATCCATTGGATCCCGACAAACACAACATAGAGTATTACAGATAGATGATCTTGATCATGTTAGGCAGCTCACAAGATCCAATCAATGAAGCACAATGAGGAGAAGACAACCATCTAGCTACCGCTATGGACCCATAGTCCAGGGGTGAACTACTCACTCATCACTCCGGAGGCGACCATGGCGGTGTAGAGTCCTCCCGGAGATGAATCCCTCTCCGGCAGGGTACCGGAGGAGATCTCCCGTAATCCCCCGAGATGGGATCGGCGGCGGCGGCGTCTCAGCAAGGTTTTCCGTATCATGGTTTTTCGCATCGTGGGTTTCGCGACGGAGGCTTTAAGTAGGCGGAAGGGCGTAGTCGGGGCCCGACGAGGGGCCCACACCATAGGGCGGCGCGGCCCCCTTGGCCGCGCCGCCATGTGGTTTGGCCACCTCGTGGCCCCACTTCGTATGCTCTTCGGTCTTCTCGGAAGGTTCGTGGCGAAATAGGCCCTCGGGTCTTGTTTCGTCCAATTCCGAGAATATTTCGTTACTAGGATTTCTCGAAACCAAAAACAGCGAGAAACAAGAACTCGCACTTCGGCATCTTGTTAATAGGTTAGTTCCGTAAAATGCACGAATATGACATAAAGTGTGCATAAAACATGTAGGTATCATCAATAATATGGCATAGAACATAAGAAATTATCGATACGTCTGGAGACGTATCAAGCATCCCCAAGCTTAGTTCGCTCGTCCCGAACGGTGTAAAACGATAACAAAGATAATTTCTGAAGTGATATGCCATCATAACCTTGATCATACTATTTGTAAACATATGTAGTGGATGCAGCGATCAAAACAATGGTAATGACATGAGTAAACAAGTGAATCATAAAGCAAAGACTTTTCATGAATAGTACTTCAAGACAAGTATTAATAAGTCTTGCATAAGAGTTAACTCATAAAGCAATAAATCAAAGTAAAGGTATTGAAGCAACACAAAGGAAGATAAAGTTTCAGCGGTTGCTTTCAACTTGTAACATGTATATCTCATGGATAATAGTCAACATAGAGTAATATAACAAGTACAATATGCAAGTATGTAGGAATCAATGCACAGTCCACACAAGTGTTTGCTTCTTGAGGTGGAGAGAGATAGGTGAACTGACTCAACATAAAAGTAAAGAGAATGGTCCTTCAAAGAGGAAAGCATCGATTGCTATATTTGTGCTAGAGCTTTTATTTTGAAAACATGAAACAATTTTGTCAACGGTAGTAATAAAGCATATGAGTTATGTACATTATATCTTACAAGTTGCAAGTCTCATGCATAGTATACTAATAGTGCCCGCACCTTGTCTTAATTAACTTGGACTACCGGATCTTTGCAATGCACATGTTTTGACCAAGTGTCACAATGGGGTACCTCCATGCCGCCTGTACAAAGGTCTAAGGAGAAAGCTCGCATTTTGGATTTCTCGCTTTTGATTATTCTCAACTTAGACATCCATACCGGGACAACATGGACAACAGTATAATGGACTCCTCTTTAATGCATAAGCATGTGGCAACAATTATTATTCTCATATGAGATTGAGGATATATGTCCAAACCGAAACTTCCACCATGAATCATGGCTTTAGTTAGCGGCCCAAAGTTCTTCTCTAACAATATGCATGCTCCAACCATGAAGGTGGTAGATCTCTCTTGCGTCGTACAAGACGGACATGCATAGCAACTCACATGATATCCAACAAAGAATAGTTGATGACGTCCCCGTAAACATGGTTATCGCACAACAAGCAACTTAATAAGAGATAAAATGCATAAGTACATATTCAATACCACAATAGTTTTTAAGCTATTTGTCCCATGAGCTATATATTGCAAAGGTGAATGATGGAATTTTAAAGGTAGCACTCAAGCAATTTACTTTGGAATGGCGGATAAATACCATGTAGTAGGTAGGTATGGTGGACACAAATGGCATAGTGGTTGGCTCAAGTATTTTGGATGCATGAGAAGTATTCCCTATCGATACAAGGTTTAGGCTAGCAAGGTTATTTGAAACAAACACAAGGATGAACTGTGACAGACAAAACTCACATAAAAGACATATTGTAAACATTATAAGACTCCATACCGTCTTCCTTGTTGTTCAAAACTCAATACTAGATGTTATCTAGACTCTAGAGAAACCAAATATGCAAACCAAATTAGCAAGTGATGCGTGTAGTTGACACGTCCGTTGGGAACCCCAAGAGGAAGGTGTGATGCGCACAGCGGCAAGTTTCCCTCAGTTAGAAACCAAGGTTTAATCGAACCAGTAGGAGTCAAGAAGCACGTTGAAGGTTGATGGCGGCGGGATGTAGTGCGGCGCAACACCAGAGATTCCGGCGCCAACGTGGAACCCGCACAACACAACCAAAGTACTTTGCCCCAACGAAACAAGTTGAGGTTGTCAATCTCACCGGCTTGCCGTAACAAAGGATTAACCGTATTGTGTGGAAGATGATTGTTTGCAGAGAAAACAGAGAAACAAGTATTGTAGCAGATTTGTATTTCAGTATTAAAAGAATGGACCGGGGTCCACAGCTCACTAGAGGTGTCTCTCCCATAAGATAAAAGCATGTTGGGTGAACAAATTACAGTCGGGCAATTGACAAATAGAGAGGGCATAACAATGCACATACATGACATTATAAGTATAGTGAGATTTAATTGGGCATTACGACAAAGTACATAGACCACCATCCAACTGCATCTATGCCTAAAAAGTCCACCTTCAGGTTATCGTCCGAACCCCTTCCAGTATTAAGTTGCAAAGCAACGTGACAATTGCATTAAGTATGGTGCGTAATGTAATCAACAACTACATCCTCGGACATAGCGCCAATGTTTTATCCCTAGTGGCAACAAGCACAACACAACCTTAGAACTTTCTCGTCACCGTCCTGGTGTCAATGCAGCATGAACCCACTATCGAGCATAAATACTCCCTCTTGGAGTTAAAAGTAAAAACTTGGCCGGAGCCTCTACTAGTAACGGAGAGCATGCAAGATCATAAACAACACATATGTAATAACTTGATAATTAACATGACATGGTATTCTCTATCCATCGGATCCCGACAAACACAACATAGAGTATTACGGATAGATGATCTTGATCATGTTAGGCAGCTCACAAGATCCAACAATGAAGCACAATGAGGAGAAGACAACCATCTAGCTACCGCTATGGACCCATAGTCCAGGGGTGAACTACTCACTCATCACTCCGGAGGCGACCATGGCGGTGTAGAGTCCTCCCGGAGATGAATCCCCTCTCCGGCAGGGTGCCTGAGGAGATCTCCGTAATCCCCCGAGATGGGATCGGCGGCGGCGGCGTCTCGCAAGGTTTTCCGTATCGTGGTTTTTCGCATCGTGGGTTTCGCGACGGAGGCTTTAAGTAGGCGGAAGGGCAGTAGTCGGGGCCGGACGAGGGGGCCACACCACAGGGCGGCGCGGCCCCCCCGGGCCGCGCCGCCTTTTGGTGTCGCCACCTCGTGGCCCCACTTCGTATGTTCTTCGGTCTTCTGGAAGCTCCGTGGAAAAATAGGCACCTGGGTCTTCGTTTCGTCCAATTCCGAGAATATTTCGTTACTAGGATTTCTGAAAACCAAAAACAGCAGAAAACGTGAACCGGCACTTCGGCATCTTGTTAATAGGTTAGTTCCGTAAAATGCACGAATATGACATAAAGTGTGCGTAAAACATGTAGGTATCATCAATAATATGGCATAGAACATAAGAAATTATCGATACGTCGGAGACGTATCAGCATCCCCAAGCTTAGTTCCGCTTCGTCCCGAGCAGTGTAAAACGATAACAAAGATAATTTCTGAAGTGATATGCCATCATAACCTTGATCATACTATTTGTAAACATATGTAGTGAATGCAGCGATCAAAACAATGGTAATGACATGAGTAAACAAGTGAATCAAAAAGCAAAGACTTTTCATGAATAGTACTTCAAGACAAGCATCAATAAGTCTTGCATAAGAGTTAACTCATAAAGCAATAAATCAAAGTAAAGGCATTGAAGCAACACAAAGGAAGATTAAGTTTCAGCGGTTGCTTTCAACTTGTAACATGTATATCTCATGGATAATAGTCAACATAGAGTAATATAACAAGTACAATATGCAAGTATGTAGGAATCAATGCACAGTTCACACAAGTGTTTGCTTCTTGAGGTGGAGAGAAATAGGTGAACTGACTCGACATAAAAGTAAAGAGAATGGTCCTTCAAAGAGGAAAGCATCGATTGCTATATTTGTGCTAGAGCTTTTATTTTGAAAACATGAAACAATTTTGTCAACGATAGTAATAAAGCATATGAGTTATGTACATTATATCTTACAAGTTGCAAGTCTCATGCATAGTATACTAATAGTGCCCGCACCTTGTCCTAATTAACTTGGACTACCGGATCTTTGCAATGCACATGTTTTGACCAAGTGTCACAATGGGGTACCTCCATGCCGCCCTGTACAAAGGTCTAAGGAGAAAGCTCGCATTTTGGATTTCTCGCTTTTGATTATTCTCAACTTAGACATCCATACCGGGACAACATGGACAACAACGATAATGGACTCCTCTTTAATGCATAAGCATGTGGCAACAATTATTATTCTCATATGAGATTGAGGATATATGT